>NC_141137.1:117298458-117449366 GCF_053477565.2 Lygodium microphyllum | reverse complement strand
TTTTTCCTATTTTTTTCTTGTGTTTTGGGTTTTTTGTTTTTATTGTCATTTAAGAAGACCATCAACACAATATATGCAAAATGAACAGACCTATGTGATTGTGATTATGATGTGTGTAGATTTGTGCATTACGCAAGACCACTAGATGATTGTGCTATTTTATGTGTGCTAGTATTGTACAGTAGTGGGGCAACTAATGCACTAAGTAAATGCGTAATGAGCTAGGTTAGAGTGGGAGTCAAAGAGAAGTGTGCATGTCTAAGGAAGTGGAAGTGCACTCTTGTGCACACGCATACATATGGGTGCACAAGGCATTATGAGTGTGCATTGTAGCCCATGCATGAAATAAACTTCTTTTATTTGACGGTTTGCACATACATTGTTTTATAGCTTTTCAACATGGATACGCATCTCCCTTTGTGCTTATGGGATACATGCTTTGCCATGTGCCTCTAGCACCATGAATTTTAACACCCCCCCTCCCATTGGAGCTAGCTCATCCTATAGACAAGTACACCTAAGAGTATAGATCCCCCATGAATGCCTACAAGGCCTCTAGCTTATGTAGTGTCAAACAATGTTGTAGGCAAATTTAATAATTAGAAGAGAGTTTCAAGTTATTCTTTCTTGGTGTGTCCAAACTTGTTGTAGTTCTTGCACTTTGACTATCCTTTGTTCTGGCATTCTTGTTCTATTATGTCCAATTTTCCTACAGATTCTACAAATAATTCTTGAGAAATAACCTTTACTATAAAGTGCAAAGATTATGGAGTTCAGTGTAGTCTCTTGGGCCTTCTCTTTGATTTTTCTCTCTTTCTCCTATAAGGAAACTTCCACTGAGTTGAGTTTTCTATATGCCATATTCCTTAAGGTTACTACTACTTACTCATAACCTTTGTTAGGTTTATCCACACTATTGAGTAGTGTGACAAAGGCTTCATCTTTTTCGATGTTTTTATTTAATAAAAACCAATTACACCTTTAAGCTTTTACAGTTTTTAATTAGTGAAGTCAAGGAGTCATAATTGTTTACATCCAACTTGAAAATTTCCATTAAAATATTTATTTTTGAGTTATTTTCTTGGGAGCCAAAGGTTTTATCCAGTTTTTCTATGCTTCATTTGCTTTTGTAATCCCCGATATGTGATGAAAAACATTGTCTTGACAAGCCCCATGCTATTATCTTGAGTGCTCTATTATTTTTCTTTTCCATGTTGGATCATCAGGCTCATTGGGTTCCTTGTCGAATGTTTCTGAAAGGTCTTTTCGCATTAGGTGATGTATGTTTTTCATTTTCCAAGTGTTAAAACCATTGCAATTGAATTTTTCCACTCCTTCAACTTTAGGCATTTTGAGTATGGAGAGGTCTTACCTCACCCGGTAGTGTCTAACACTAGTTACAAAGAGGACTGACCAAATTTTAATAAGATATATGGAAACAACAATCTTGAATGTAATTTTTTTGGTTTGAAGTACATAAGAATAGTCTTTTGCTAGCAAACTAGTTTGCATAGGCAACAATGTGAACAAGACTTTAAAATAACAAATTTAGATGTTTACGATGTGGACAATGGATGTTTGAAACCAATTCGAAAAGAACTCAATGTAAAAAGGGTTAAGAATAACCAGTTTAGAGAGGAAGGTGTAAATAGGATTGATTTATTAAGGTTAAATTAACCTTAGTAAGAAGATAAGAAATGACTATATCTTTCTTGCCTCTATGCAAGTGCCATAAATTTTCTCAATGATCTCCAAGCATGTTTACATGTGCTAGCCTTCTTGATTTGTGGAATCAATGTTTCTAATGTGCATACAGATCTCTAATGTAAAAACTTTCCATTTTTACCTATCTAGTCTTCATAGGCCTTCTTTTTTCCTTTGCGAGCTATTCAAGAAGTGTAGGGTATGCATCCTCACTTGTTATGAGGTCCCATAGACCTCTCCCTATTAGAAAAATTTCCCTGTGATAAGATCACTAGTGTAGTTGTCTTTTGTTAACTTGACACCAACAATTTGAGTAATTTGTGCCATCTTTGACATTATGACAGTCACATTTTCCAAAAAACTTGCAATATACAGTGTGTTAAAACATTATTCAAGCAAATCAACAAGTCCCGAGCATCAAATGCTCAAATCCAGGACAAAAACAAAATACCCAAGAAAATACATATAAATTGAGTTCTAGTGATATGGCTATCATACATGTTTTGAAACATTGCCAAACACATCCATATACCATGCCCACATGTTGTACATTAGCTGTCCACAACCACCCTAAAAGCATTAAAACACGAGTCAAAAATGATAATTTTTCTTGCTTTTTTGTAATTTTTTATGCCAAGAATGAACTCTAGGACAAGCTCAAACCACGATAAATTTTCTAGAATTTTTTGGATAAAATTTCCCCTTCAAAATGGCACCCAAAATTTGCATAGAAACCAGCCTTTTAATCCTTGGAAAAACTAGTTGTACCCATAACATTGTGAACATAGAAATTGTGAGTTGGTTCAAACTAAACCAATTTACTTCATCCTCAGTGTGAAAGAAACTTTGTAGATAACTAGTTCAAGTCTTCTTCAAGTGTGAACGCAAGACTGAACTAGTTCAAGACTTTCAAATGTGAAAAGGATTTATTTAGAGGGGGGACTATAGCATTTGAATAATGCACTAATTAAAAATCTTAAGCCAAATAATTCAGGCACAACGACCATTTTTGGTGGCCGAAAATCTGAGACGATCTCTAATGTGCTGCAACGGCAATGAATTCGATCAAAACAGCTCCTTGTCCTATGAAATATGAATTAAAGCATTGAATTCTCTACAATCATCACTCAATAATCAAAAGAAATTCCCATCTTTCTCTTCTTTGTCTTTGTGACTTAAGTCCCCTACTTATTCAAAAAGTAGGCCTTGTGCTTTGATTCACAAGCTGCCCCTTTACTTTCGGGCACAAGCGCATTCCCCTTGCTCGAGTAAGCCATGAGCCTAGGCAGTCTTGGAGCTTCCAACATAAGCATATATGTCAATTTGTACCCCAAATAAAACTAAAATCTTGCTATCATTCATGATTTCCAACCTTCAATGGCTTCTCAAATGCATTCAAAGCAAGCACAAATGCCCCAAATCCAAGCTGTGGTGGCTCTTCAAATTTGTGTACCTATTTTGAGTTGATTAGACGAGGATTTGTACCTGATTTAATGGTGGATAGCAAGCTTTGAATCCAATGTAGACCTTTTTTTGTGCTCCTCAATCCATTCTTGACTCCAACACTCTTGCTCTAATACCAATTAAAATGTTTCAATTTAGATGCACAACAGAAGGAAGATGACACAAGATATGGTGGCTCAATCCATCTTCATTTTCTTCATCTTCATTCTTCTCTTCTCACAATATGGGTATCTCCCAAAGTGGATAGATAAATTGACTTTAGGATACTTTACACACTGTCTCTTTTCACTTTAATACAACCATAGGATATGACTTGAACTATGTGATATTTCTCGATAGAAAAAGTTTATGTTGAAAGCCACTTGGCTACATGGATGATGGTTATCCAGATTATGTATGCAGGCTTTGGAAGGCCTTACATGGGCTAAAGCAAGCACCCAGGGCATAGCATGACAAGATAGCAAGTGTAGGAGATAGTGAAGGCTCTAGTTATGGATGGGATGTGATAGAAAATTATATTGGCATTACATAAAATGTCCTTGCAAGTAGTAATGATGATACCTATGTCTACAAATTTATTAATTTGTATAGTGAGTTTATGAATTTTCTAGATGAGTTGGTACCTCTTGTTGAGAATTAGTTCTATGCAACTTGTACTTTTAGTCACCCACACTAGTTTTCAGTACTAATATTTTTTAGTGTCTTGCAAATTCTAAAGTATTGTATGCAACAAGAGGACAAGTCCTATGCCTACAAGGGAGTGTTATTATGTGCTATTGCCTCTCAAGAGGAGATCAATTTATACCTTCTTCCATGGAAGTTTCTTCCTTAGTGAGGTTCTATTGGAAGACAAATGCTTTGTATTTAAGATGTCTACAAAAGGCCTTGCTTCTTGCATAGGCCTAGTGAATCACATGAGAAGGTCTAGAAATGAAGATCTATGCAATGGATGGATGCTATTTAGTCACACCCATTGAGTCTATGGATATGTAATAATGGCTTGCCACGTCTATGTGCCAAGGTAAGAATAATGCAATGTCATATGATATGAGACTCCTAGTCTCACTCGTGGTTGCAATCTACTCTAGTATGCAAGATGTAATGATGATAGTCAAATATGAAATTCAAGAGGAGGACATTACTAGAAAAATTTTATTGTAGGAGTAGTTGAACTTCGTGATGCAATAATATGCATATTCATGTGATGGTTGTCCTTCTTCCAATGGAAGTAAAGCCTACAATAGCATACAAGGAAGTTTGTGAAGAAGAAAAAGGAGCACCTTTCCATTTGTGAGCAATGGAGGCTAGCACAAACGAAGGCCCATACCACAATACAAGTAGCATTAATAAAGAAATTAATAGCACAAAGGAAATGTTAAGGAAAGTGAACTACCTTCTATGGATACTTGGCTTAACCCAACCACTCTATGTAGTGAGATTGCAGAAGCTTCTCAAAACCCTACTACAAGAACTGTAGGAGGTGAAAATCTGAAGGACTATCTATCCAACTTAGTTGCAAGTATCAAGACGGAGATTATGGATGTGATTACAGAACAACTACAGACGCTGAAGGTGAAAACCGCTAATATATCCACTCCTATGGGAGGTGGGAGAGATGTGATGCGTTCTAATACATGGTGTGGAAAGTGCCATCAAGCAGGACATTTAGCCACTGAATGTACCTAAAAATCAACCATTCTTGGAGCCTTCTATTCATACTCTTTGAGGAAGAACTATACAGGGGATTACTGCTCTCTGAAAGAGATGCACAAAAGAAGAAAGAAAGATGAAGACACAAGATTCAACTTGCTGGAATCCAAAATTACAATGCACAACATTGGACCAAAGCCTAGGGAGTTTGGTCCTAATTTTGGTCCAAGGAGGTTTCCCTCTCAGAGTTACAAAGGACGACAGTCTTGGGGTGGTGGCTAGAGATCAGAGGTGGAGTATTACTGATGTGGAGAAAAGGGTCAACTGTCCAAACCTTAGAAGGTCTAGGGACTATAAGCCCTTATGCAGTCGATGCAAGGGAGAAGGCCCACTGCAAAAGATTATCCAAGTCCAACTCTTGTGAAAGCTACTCATGATACCCAACAGAAGATCCAAGAACCTGCTTCCAATTTAGTGATATTGGAAGTGGCCGCAATAACGCGTGCAATGAAAGGAGAACCCATAGTTCCAAAAGAGAATGCTTCCTCTACCAAGACCATGAAGTTCAACCTTCCTAGGGAAAAACAAAATAGTACAGTATAGAATAATGTGGTATAGAGCACTACAGAGCCATAGAGACAGTTGTAGAGATAGGACCAGAGGTCCAGTAGATAGAGGATGCTGAAGTACCTCCTCATGGAGAAGACGCATAGATGTTGCCACTCCTAGAAGAAAAAGTAAAGATAAAAGTGGGCATGGCCCCATGCCCTAACTGATTGGAGAAGCTTGTGGATCCTATCAAAGAATATGACTTGGTCAAAGACCTAGACACTTTTAAACCTAACCTAACATTTCGACAGTTGTGCTGATGTTGTCTCTTAGCTGTCGAAAGAAATTTAAAAGCATACTGACAAGAAGAATAGGCCTAATAATTGCTCCCTCTATAGCAATCAAGTCCAATAGAGCCTCAAAACCCATGAAGGAAGTAGATGTGGCTAACGCATTCCTGGATCCAGGAACCTCAAAGATTGGCATATGGATCAAAGGATGCTTTATAGTAGACGCATTGATTGATGGAGGCTCATTAGTAAATATAATGACAGATGTGACAATGAAGGATCTAAGCTTGCAAGGAATGCAGTCTACATAGTGGCTTATCAGATTGGCAGACCAAAGCAGAATCAAACTGTTGGGCATTCTCCCATACATGAAGAGAACCCTCGCAGTCTACGCAGTGGCTTATCAGATTGGCAGACCAAAGTAGAATCAAACTGTTGGGCATTCTCCCGTACGTGAAGACAACCCTCGCAGGAAGAGACTATTAGCTGATATATATGGTGGTCAAACCGAATTCCTATGAGACCTTGTACCCTCTATTATTGGGAATACCTTGGCTTTGTGAAGCAAGAGCAAGGATGGACTGGTTCAAAGGAACCATAACCCTAGGCAGAGGACCCAACAAGGTAGTGCTGAAGTTGTATGGATCACAAAAAGGCAGTGGATCTATGTCCATCGAAGTGGTAATAGACTCCTCCAATGAAGTAACGCATGGTACATCAGCAGACGAAGAGACCCTCAAATGAATCTTTCCCAAGAAAACAGAGGCACAGTTCTTAACAGTGGGTATTGTAAGCCAACTGTCGAAGGAAGCACAATCTTTGTCAATGGGTGAATACCTCCTACCTGACCCGAATTGACTTCTAAAATTACCTCTGATAGCGAGATAGAAGTATGGATGTATTGTTCTCCCTATTACATGGCATTCACAGAGACAAAGAGACAGGAGCAGAGACAGAGACAAAGACAGAGACAGAAGCAGAAGACATAACTGAGAGTTTGTTCTTATCTTATAGAGCCCCCACAAAGGTAGAAACAGAATTTGAAGAGGACGAAAGTGATAATGCAGAAGAAGAGTATGAAAGGGAGCTAGAAGAGTTTATCCTACTCGCAGAAAGCAAAGATGAGGAAGAAGTTCCTAAAGTTTCTGAAATCTCAGAAGCAGAAAATCACTTTCTGTTTGACAAAATGATTATGGTACCCTTTGCACTGATTAATGAGTTATGTCATAAGCAAAGCCTCTATAAGAAATGGATTAAGAAGAATAGGCTTTCCTTCTGTAGTGGCTCTTATCTCCCAAAGTTACCCTTCCTAGGAGAAGATGATGATGATGCATCTTGCCAACAACCCCCAATTCGGTAGCTCAAATAGAACACAGAAGGTTCCTGTTATGTGATGTTCTTGGATGCATCCTCATAAGACGAGTCCTCGAGCCAAGAAGTAACTCATCCCCGACCCAAACCCGAAACTGCAATGATACCCTTTTAGCTTTTGAAAGAGCGAGCTAAGCCTCCATTAAAAGAGAACATCAATTTCAATGAATTATCAAAAGAGGAGACAACCCCCTTGAAGGAGTCGGCAGAAGCAGTGTGTGGGACATTCATCCAAGAAGTGGAAGGTGAAAAGAAATTGACATTCATGGATGATGAAGGTACTGAACATCACTTGAAGGTGGGTTTAAATCTTCCAGAAGAAGAACTACCGGTCTTATGATACCTACTAAAGGAGAACTTAAACCTGTTTGCATGGTCGTATAAAGATCTAAAGGGGATTGATCCCACAGTATGGAAACATCACATTGACCTAGAGCCTGATGCCAAACTTGTGAGGCAAAGACAGAGGTGTATGGATCTAAATTATTCTTCCCTAGTGAAAGCTGAATTACTGAAGCTCCTTGAAGCTGAGTTTATCTGTCTAGTAGCTAACAGTGAATGGGTTTCGCCCATTGTGGTAGTACCCAAGAAGAACGGAAAGCTACGAATATGTGTGGACTTTTGAAAGCTAAATTCCAAGACAAAGAAGAATCATTTCCCTATCCCTTTCACAGACCAACTATTGGACAATGGGGCAGGCCGCCATGACTCTATTCCCTCTTGGATGGATTCAGCGGATACAACCAAGTCTAAATCGTAGAAGAGGATCAATCCAAAAAGACCTTCACAACATAGAATGGAGAACATATGCTTATAGAGTGATGCTGTTTGGGCTTTGTAAGTAACGCTCCTACTACTTTCCAATGAGTGATGATGGCTGCCTTCTAGAACCATTTGCATGAGTTCATTGAGATATACCTCAATGACTTCTAGGTCTATAGCCTAATTCGTGAGCATTAGGGGTACCTAAAGCAGTGCTTTGACAGATATTGAGAGTATGGGATTTCTCTTAACCTCGAAAAATGTGTCTTTAGCGTCTCATCAGGAGTTCTTCTAGGCCACATTGTATCTACACAAGGGATAGCAATAGATCTTGCCAAGATTGAGAAGATTGCCACCTTAACAGCCCCAACTAACCTTAATAATTGAGGGGATTTCTCAGACATGTGGGCTATTACAGAAGATTCATTGCGCGCTTTGCAACAAAGGTAGCCCCTTTGCATAAACGCCTAAGAAAAGATGTAGAGTTCATGTGGACCACTGATTGTGACGAGGCATTCAACGCCCTGAAAGAAGCAGTGTTTGATTGAAGCACCCGACTTGCAGCCTCCTGATTGGAAGAAGGAGTTCCATGTGCACACTGATGCATCAGTTGAAGGCCTAGGTGCAGTCTTATGCCATTAGATCAACCTATCTATTTTGCAAGCCATAAAGTAACCGACAGAGAGCGAAACTACACAGTGATGGAGCTTGAGTGTCTAGCAATGGTGTTTGCTTTGGAGAAGTTTTGACACTATCTATTGTTGGTGCACTTCAAATTCTACATGGACCATGAAGCCCTATTCTTTTTCTTGATGAATAAGGCGATGTGAAGGGAAGAATGATGAGATGGCTCCTTTTGTTTCAAGAGTTCGACTTTGAGGTGGGTACCAAACCAAGTCACTCTCATGTTCTGGTTGATCATCTTTCATGAATCCCTCAACGCAATGATGAAGAAGAGCAAGATGATACAGACATTCCTGATGCTTCCTTGTTTCTAGTCAAAATAGTTACCCCATGGTACGTAGACATGGCCAACCTCTTGGCAACCCAATAGTATCCTCTTTGGCATCTCGAGTCGTGAGAAGAAGAAGCTTCTGTTGGAATCAGCCCCCTACACCTTGTTAGGAGGTGCTATGTACAAGAAAGGCAAGGACGAAGTCTTACAAAGATGTGTTGCAGGAGAAGAGATTGAAATTGTTCTTAAAGCATGCCATGATGAGCCCTATGGCGAACACTTTATGGGAGAAGCAACAGCCACAAAGGCCTTACTTGTAGGATATTGGTGGCTAACCCTCCACAAGGATGCCTATGATTATTGCAAATGGTGTGATGCTTGCCCAGTGAATGGGAAATCCTACCAAATCCAGTCCCATGCCCTTGCAACCAGCCATTCCCTCAAGCCGTTTGAGAAGTGGGGAATCAATTTCGTGGGCCCCATTGATCCTCCAACCAAAAGGAAGCAGAATATATACATCTTAGTCTGCATAGACTACATAACCAAGTGGTGTGAAGCTAAAGCTCTGAAGTGGGATGATGGTAATAGCATGGCCTTGTTCCTATATGAGAACATCATCACCTATTTTGGCAATCCCCTAGAGCTCATCAGTGAGACTGAGGTACTCACTTCCTTAACAAGATCATGGAAGAGTTGACAAACTGTACAATATCCATCATTGTAAGTCCACACACATTACCCTAGAGCCAATGGCTAAGTCGAAGTTACCAATCACATCCTCTACTCGATTCTAACAAGGACGATTGTTGCACATCATCGTGATTGGGATGATCCACTTATAGAGGCCCTCTGGGCATAGAGAACCTCCCATAAGGTGGCTACAAGACAAATCCCTTTCTAGCTAGTATATGGAATAGAAGCCGTATTTCCTGTTGAACTCAAGCTACCATCTCTACATGTGGCTATCAAAGAACTCTTGGGAGATTGTGAGTCCTTGCAATGCCATCTTTTGCATCTGGAATGTCTTGATGAGACTGGCAGAATGGCCTACAGTACATGGAAGCCACGCAAGCTCATAGAAAGGCCTATCATGATAGCTTCATCAAGCCAAAGGAGTTCAAGGAAGGCAACTTTGTCCGAGTCTATGATTCACAATTTGGCAAGTTTCCAGGCAAGCTTCAATAATGTTGGATGGGATCTTAAAAGGTACTTGCCATCAATCCTAATGGCTTTGTCTAAGTTCAGACAGTCGACGATGATCCCTTCTTAATTAATGGCTATAGCCTCAAGACGTATTACCCTCCCTGGGGATCCTGACAATCACCGTTGATAGCTTCCTCATTCCTTGCATGATGGTTGAGATGGCTTTATCTAATGCTCCTGTGATAACCCTCTTGCTGATCCTAATGATGTGGTTTCATTCTAATAGCCCCTCGTAGTCACCTTCCCCTCCTCCTTGGCTTCCTTTTCATTTGTTAATGCAGTAGAGGTGGTGAGGTTGGTTCCGATACATGGCATTCCTGCCATTCTGCTCTTCAAAAATAACCAAAAAAAACCACAAAATCAAAATATATCGATCATGGGAGAAAAGGACTTAGGTCCCTATCATACTAATGTATTCTTCGAGAAAATGTGAAAACACCCTCGAGAGTAGGGTAAAAGAAAAGAAAGAAAAGAAAAGAAAAGAAAAAACATAAAAATAAAACTATTATGGGAGAAAAGGATGTAATTCCTTGTTCATAACAGGCCTCGTTCCAAGAAAAGGTGGCACACATCCTTGGATGGGAAGCTAGTTGTGGAAAAGGTAGTAACACCCGCCAATCCAGGATCGCCAAACTCTTGCAGTATAAGTTCCAAAACCGCCTCCCTTGGTGCACTAAATCCTATAACGTCATCAGTGTTTCTGATTCCTACAATAGACTAAGTTTTGAACATGCAATTCAAGTACCGACCTTATTGGCTACCTCCCTGGGTATGCCGCTTCAGCAACCAATCCATGTTGACAACATCAACCAGACGAAGCTGATCCGCATCGACAAACCTAGAGCATTGTGAGCCTTCATCCTAACCGGATGGGGATGTGAGTGTGGGCTGCCCTCTGTATTCATCAGCAAAGCTCGAGACAATAGGTGGGGCGAGTGATCAATCCTTGCCCTTTATATCAAAGAGGTGAGATGTGTGAATGGAGAGTTGTACATATGGGATGGACCTCTCAATGCACAAAGCACGACACTATAAGGCTCCCTATCCTTTCTTCTTGCACCGTATGCTAGTACATGGTGGGATGCACAATTGCACCATCAATTGCGCATAAGGCATACACCATCTTCACACGTGACAGTGAGGATAACATCAATAGGTTTCAGGAACAACAGGAACATTCTGCCCTCCTGTATCTATCAACAAAGTGTGAGATAGAGGGGGGGCTGAGCATGATTGATGTTTCCTCAAATAATTATTGAGAGGTGTGGATTGAGGGACATTACGACACTTGGTGTCAAGTACATTCTCATTTCCCTATGCCCATACAGGATGGGTCTCTGCCATCATCCTATGACACATCACCTTGTTTTGTACACTGCACTACGAGGCTCCTTCGCCTTCTTGCTTGCACCTATGCTGCCAGATTAGGTTGGCCGCACTAATACACCATCAACTGTATACACTGGCATACTCCCTCTGAACCATCTTCCTCGTTGATTTCTAAATTGGGTGTGAGACTAGGTTTCCATCATTATTCAATCGAGTGATGTTCGTTGTGGGGCGAGTGACTATTCTTTCATTCTCATTTGAGTGACTGTGAGCCAAGTGCAGTATCCTTCACTATCAATGATTTCCCATGATTTCCTCAACAACTCTGCCTCCCTGGGTGCTATTGTGTGGTCCCTGCCCCGCTAAATGTGTGCTGTAAAGACACTTTGGTACCTCTCCTGCAAAGCCGATTGTGATATAGCACGTGACATTGACAACAATCAATTTCAATTCTCGACAATATGGGCCAAGTTTTTCTAACCATACATCTTCTGTTTCTCGTGATAGTCATGTTTTAAGTGTGGGGATGTCAGCGGTTAGTCAGATGTGTGGTCTTAGTTCATTGTTTCTTAGTTCACCCTTCCTGATAAGGTCTTAAGTGTGGAGTCGCATCCCTGTGTGTCTTCTTTGTATACCCTTCTATATCTACCCCTCATGCATGTATGCCGTATCCTAATTTTTACTCCGATGGGGTCCCTTCCCTACCTACTCGTCCTTCTTTACCCCTTTCCTACGGCCATTCCTTTTCCATTTCCCTTTTCCCCCTATTTTGAAGTTTTTCCATGAGAATGCATCCTCGGTTCACCGGAACCCCTATCCAACCTAATACCGAGAAAGGAACTATACTGTGACAGAGCTTGAGTGTCTAGCAATTGTGTTTACCTTGGAGAAGTTCTGACACTATCTACTATCGACACACTTCAAATTCTATGTGGACCATGAAGCCCTGTCCTTCCTGATGAACAAGGCCGATGTGAAGGGAAGAATGATGAGATGGCTCCTTTTGTTTCAAGAGTTTGATTTTGAAGTGGTTACCAAACCTAGGCTCCCATGTTCTGGTTGATCATTTGTCGTGAATCCCTCAAAGCGATGATGAAGAAGAGCAAGATGATCCAAATCTTCCTGATGCTTCCCTCTTTCTAGTTGAAACTGTTACTCCATGGTACGCAAATATAGCCAACCTCCTAGCAACCCAATAGTATCCCCCTAGTATCTTAGGCCGTGAGAAGAAGCTTCTATTGGAATCAATTCCCTACACCCTATTAGGTTGTGCTTTGTACAAAAAAGGCAAGGACGAATTCTTACAAAGATGTGTTGCAAGAGAAGAGATTGGCATTGTATTGAAAGCATGCCATGACGAGCTCTATGGTGGACACTTTGCGGGAGAAGCGATAGACAAAAAGGCCTTGCTCACAGGATATTGGTGGCCAACCCTCCACAAGGATGCCTATAACTATTGCAAACGTTGTGATGCCTATCAGTGAATGGGAAAGCCTACCAAATCCAACACCATGCCACTGCAACCAATCCTTCCCCTAAAATTGTTCGAGAAGTGGAAAATTGACTTCATTGGTCCCATTGATTCGCCAACTAGAAGGAAACACAATAGATGCATCTTGGTCTATATAGACTACGTAACCAAGTATTGTGAAGCCAAAGCTCTGAAGCGAGACGATGAAAACAGCATAGCCTTGTTCTTGTACGAGAATATCATCACCTATTTTGGCAGCCCCCTAGAGCTCATAAGTGACAGAGGTACACACTTCCTTAACAAGATTATGGAAGAGTTGTCAGAGCTATACAATATCTGTCATTGTAAGTCCACACCCTATTACCCCAGAGCCAACGGCCAAGTCGAAGTTAACAATCGCATCCCCTATTCTAATAAGAACAATAGCTGTACATCATCGTGATTGGGACGAGCGATTTACAGAGGCCCTCTGGGCATACAAAATCTCCCATAAGGCTGCTATAGGACAAACCCCTTTCTAGTTGGTGTATGGAATACAAGCCATCTTTCCTGTTGAAAACTCGAGTTACCCTCTTGTGCGTGGCTATTAGAGAACGCTTGGGAGATGATGAATCCTTGCAATGCCATCTCTTGCACTTAGAATGTCTCAATGAGACTCGTAGGATGGCCCTACAATGTTGCATGGAAGCCACACAAGCTCATAGAAAGGCCTATCATGATAGCTTTATCAAGCCGAAGGAGTTCAAGGAAGGTGACTTAGTCCTAGCCTATGATTCACAATTTGGCAAGTTTCCAAGCAAGCTTCACCAAACATGGATGGGTCCCAATAAAGTACTTGTTGTCAATCCTATGACTCAGTCCAAGTCCACAGACAATCGATGCTTCGGATGATCCCTTTCTAATCAATGGCTATCGTCTCAAGAAGTATTACCCTCCCTCGGAATCACCATCGATAGCTTCTTCATTCCTTGCATGATGGTTGATATGGCTTTACCTAATGCTCCTGATAACCCTCTTACTGATCTTGATGATGTGGTTTTGTTCTGTTAGTCCCTCACTGCCACCTTCCCCTCCTCCTTGGCTTCTTTTCGTCTGATGCATCAAAGCTGGCGAGGATGGTTCTAATACATGGCGTTCCTGCCATTCTACTCTTAAAAAACAAGAAAAAATATATATATATATACCGGTCATGGGAGAAAAAGACTTTGATCCCTGTCATGCTGACCTATTCTTTGAGAAAAGGTGGAAACACCCTTGGAACTAGGGCAAAAGAAAAGAAAAGAAAATAATAACAGTAATAAAAAATAAAAACAAAACTGTTATGGGAAAACATGAAGAAATTCCCTATCATAACAGGCCTCCTCCCAAGAAAAGGTGGCACACACCCTTGGACAGGAAGCTGGCTGTGGAAAAGGTGGTAACACCCCGCAGTCCAAGACAATTGAAGTACTAGTAGAACTCTTGTAGTAGATGTTCCCAAGTCGCCTCCCTTGGTGCGTTGAATCTTGTAACCTCATCAAGTGCTTTTGACTCCTCTAATAGATGATAATTCCAACATCATGTAATTCAAGTACCCACCTTGTTGGCTACCTCCCAGGGTATGCCTCTTCATCAACCAATCCACGTTGACATCATCAACCTGATGAGACACCGATCATCACATCGATAAACCTAGAGCGACGTGAACTTTCATCCTAATTGGATGGGGATGTGAGTATGGACTGCCCTCTGTATCTATTAGCAGAGTGTGAGACAAAGGTGTGATAGGCCTGTCCAATACGTCGTTCCGCATATTTTTCGTTACTTCCGCAGTTCATTTTGGTGGATGGATTTTTTGAAATTAATTTTCGTCTAATTTTGTCCCGACGTCACACAGGTTTGCACGCAAATGCCCTTGTTTTCGTCTTTCGATGTGAATGTCGCGTTCGTCATATTGTCCTCCATCCTCCTGCATGCCCGCACCCTCTCTCATTCTTGACAACACAAATTTTTTTTATCCCCGCCCATACACGTGCGCCGACGGGGGGACATTTGTCTTTATTATTATTATCTATTTATATAAAAAAACAACAACCCTTGTTAATTACATTTTTTTTAAAATTTCCCCCCTAACTGCCCCTCAACCCCCCATTTCCCTCTTCTCTCTCCTCTCTCTCTTTCTTTCCCTCTCCCCTATTCTTTCTCTCTCCCTGACCTCTCTCTCTCTCTCTCTCTCTCTCTCTCTCTCTCTCTCTCTCTCTCTCTCTCTCTCTCCACCTCCACCTACTCCTACTCCCTTCTCCCTCTTCCTCCTTCCCCTTCTCTTTCCCCTTCTCCTTCCCTCTTCCTCCTTCTCCTCCTCCCTCCCCTTCTCCTTCTTCCTCCTCCTCTTCTATCCCCTTCTCCAACTGCCTACCTCCGCCCGTAGCGCCTCCCTCCCTACTGCAATGCCCGTCTCTCCTCCATGGCCGCCTCGCCTCCACCTTCGCCCTGCCTACCTCTCCTCCATGGCCACCTTCCACCACCCCCACGAACATCGCCTCCTCCTCCTTCATCTCCTCCACTCCACCCCCGCTGCCTCCATCTCCTTCACCTCCACCACCTCCTCCCCCCCTACTCCAACCCTTCACATCCTTCCCACCACCCCCCACAGAAACCCCCCCTACCCCCTCGCAGGTGCCCCCTTCCCACCAAAACCACTAAGAAGACACTGAACCCAAAAAAAAAACACCCTATCCCCTCGCATGCATCTTTTCACAACCCGCACCCTCTTAGTCCTGAGCTCCGCCTTCCACTTCCGTGTTGACACTCCATGTGGCATCATTCCTACGGCCGTTCGCGTGCTGGTGCGTGGTTTGGATTTTCTTCGTGCTTGAAGCGCCCATTCACGCGGGAGGACGCATGTCTCATTTCTCACGTGCCACAGAGCTACCATTCGCGTGCAGTTGTTCTCGATCCCAACTTTGATTATTTTATTCCCATCAATCAGAAAACCTGCAAAATCAATCAAAAATATGATAAAACTTGTAAAATTTAATAAAAATTTGATAAAATGCTAAAAAATGCAAATACAAATTTTAAAAAATTTTGAAATTTAAACACAATTTCCTTTATATTTTTCACCATTTCAAATATATAGAAAATTTAAAAATAAAAAATAAATGTGAAAATTTCTAAATTTGGAAAATTCTTACAATTTCCAATAGTTGATAATGCCATTAAAAAATAGAAAAATATAAATAAATCTCATTAAACCATAAAATTTCATAAAATCCCATAAATACTAAAAATTAGCGAAAAATCCCAAGAAATTCTCATAAATTCCAAAAAACCCCCTCCTTCATTATGGTTTGTTGACATGAACTGAAACCTTCAAGACACATTTAAATATTATTATTTTCATAAGAAATTAATTCCTAAATGAGTCCATTTTTCATAAAAATATTTTGACAATTCAAAAAATAGCTTGAAAATTCTTGGAAATTATGGACAATCAAGTGGATCTCTCTATTTAATTTTAATCACACTTTTGTTGATTCAAACAAACAAAAAACTTTCAACTTCCACATAAATATGCCTACATCAATCATATTAACTAAAAATCATTTAAAAAAATAATTCCAAATGTTCAAACAAACAAACAAACAAATCAATAATAATAATAATAAATAAACAAACCCAAATCTAAGCCTACACATTCTATACCATATCCATGGATCCGTTGTTGAAAATCTAATCACCATATTAAATGCATATTGAAAATTTTTATATGGTATTTAGTTTTTTTAGCTTATGTCCTCAATTTTCTAGCCAGTCGGCCTGCTTGTTAGCTTTCATTGTGGTTGCATTCAGTTAGTGCTTGCATCACATCAGTGAACGAGTGTGCTAAGTTTTCGTTACACAACCCTCCCATATATTTCTTTCCTTTCCTTCTATTTTTACTACCCCGGAACCAGGATTAATTATTAAAACAAACTTTAATCCACACACATTTTCACACGCATTTGCACGCTAAATACACATATTTTTAAAATAAAATAAACCCCCATTCACTTAACATGTGCTTTGTGCACTACATATACATTTAAGTTTATTTAAAAATGAACCCATCGTCATAAGTGCACACATTAAACAAAAAGTACTAAATACATAATTAATGTTTAATAAATGAATTTTCATTTAGAGATCCCAATCAAGGTTCGAAGTTCAGGTTATGATAAAAAGCACCGTTTCACACTTAATAATTTTTAACTAAAGGATAAGAAGGAACCGTTGTTTTCTTTTAAAGGTTTATAACCTAATAAAATTTCACCCATTATTAATAAATTGATTAAAATTAATTCTTCATTATATTTAGTTTCCCTACATTGCACATTTCCTTTGTAATGAATGTGATTCGTGGGGATGGGCAATGGTGGAGTCTTGTCTAGTGTCTTTTGTCGCGTTGATGGTGGTTAACAGTTCCAGTATCATGTCAAGGTCATTAGTTCCTTTGAGATTTTCTCTTTTTGTCTTAGTCATATAGACAAGAGTCGGGGATACGGTATGTCTTTTTATTTTCTATCTAATATAAGGATTCAGGGCGTTTGATTATATTGCATCGCATGAAGCGTTCAGTTGCACGTGTGTAGAGGTCATGTCGGATTTTTTCTAGGATGTGGACTACTTGGGGTGGTTGGTTAGTCAATCCGAGTCCATGTCACTTTATTTAGATTGATATCTTATTCCTATCCTGTTGTTTCGTAGGCATTCGTTTTGATTGTCTATGTGTGTGGTGTGTGTGTAATCCATTTAAATGGCACCTCGTACTCCTCCCCGAGTTCAGTATGTTCCATTGGTGTCTCATGACTACTCTTTATTACTAGATTCAGATCTTATTAGCCAAGCAGGCTTAGCCAAGTTCACAGCACTTTCATTGCCACTTATCCCGGAGCATACTGACATCTGTTTGATCAATTTCTAGCCTCTTATTGTAAGAGGTTGAGTCCTTAAGAGGAATAGTTAACCAAGTCTAGAAGCTTGAGTAAGGCTCTATCTTTACCCTATCGAGGAGACTCTTTCCCTACTGCTCGACACTTGTTCTCGAACGAGGATATCCTTAAGTTGTTGCAGAAGCTGACACAAGATGTGTTGGACCCTAAGAAGGTTATTACTACCTCATGTATCAATGTCTCCATGATCTCTAATCCCGTGTGGAAGCAGTTATGCCAATTTCTTTAGGATAGGTTTATGCCTACCAAGACACCCTCTAACTACCTTTCCAAGGAGTTGTTTACAACTTCCAGAACTGTGTTGAAAGGCATAACTATTGATTGGAGTTCCTATCTTTTGTCAAAGATGGATCAACACTTTGTTAGAGCCACAAGGGGTAATGTAACTAATATTACATTTGGTTCCTACCTTTCTGTCTTCTTAGAATATGCTGCCCCTTAAAGGAAGTTCCTACCTTGCTAATTGATCTACTAGAAGCTCCTCCTTCTATTGAACACCGATGTTGTCATTGTGGATCTTGATCCTATCTCTCCTATGGTAATTCAAAGGAAACACCTTAAATGAGTGGCTGAATCAGCCCCAATTCCTCCTCCAGTCTCCATTCCTATTCAATCTAGCAGTAAACTACCGGCTTTCCTCACAAGGCTGAATCTTTTCAGAGCACATCGTGATAGTACTCTAGAGATTTCCATTCCCTCTGTACAACACTTGGTAGCAGGAGATGCAATTCCCTTCTTATGTAAAGACATCCAGAGTTCTATTGAGCTCTTGATGATTGTATGTATCCACAGCAGCTCTATTCTTCTTGCTATGACGAAGTTCAACAGACCAAAGAATAGCTAAATAAAGCAAATAATGAGCTATCATCCACTCAAGAAAGTTTTTCTTATCTTTGTACCCAGATGGAGTAGTAGACTAAGATCATTGATACTCGAAAAGTGGAAATTTCTAGTTTGCAAACTCGGTTGGCTGACACTGAATCCCAAGTGGTTAATGTGACTAATGAGGGATAGATTGTTGAAGGAATCTCAAGAGCTTCAAGCTTTGATAGCTTCCCAAATAGAGGAGCTTAAATTAGCGAATACCACCCTAGAATAGAGCAACACTCAAATTCAACAACTTAACAATTAGTTGGTTCAGTCATGTTCTTCTTCACAGAGTCCTAATGTGTAACCAGTTCCTTCTTTGTCCCCCTATAGACTTGGCAGTTCTTCAAAGACAAGCCACATTATGCCCTTTGTTCCAGGCTAAAGTGGAAAGGCTTCAGTCTAGGATGGATTTATTATGGTCTTCATTTGAGAAGTTCCAGGAGTACGTTCCTCCAGATCACTTATTTTTTGTGCAGTATCAGCAACAAAAGTTGGCCTTCTATGTTAAGCTCTCAACGATGGATCTACCTCTTCTAGGGGATGGATAGAGTGGGGCCTGGTCTTCTAACTTGTTGACTAAAGTAGTCCAAATGGTTTTTGAAGACTCTGTGACTTCCGATACAATGCTAATGTCTTATATGTATTTGAGAGGTGAACTGCTGATTCTAGATGATGAAGATCTAGCTTGATATGTTGGGGATGTGGTCCTACACGTTTCCTTATATGTTAGATATTTGGAGTTGTGGATAGATGAGATGTTTCAATGTTATTCCTTCAAAGTACTGAGTGCCCTGAAACTTTGTGGCATACAATGATTGATTCTATGATCCTAAACCAAAGACAGAATAAAGCCTCTATTCGTGTGCAGAACATTAACCAACTGAGGGTGGATCGTTTAGCCTATCTTTCCAAAAAACACACATTTAATTCCTCTTTTTTTAATACTTATCATTGTCTATCCTCGCCTTAGGTCCATCAGTTCCTAGCTTATCTTATTTTATCAACAAATGCCCCATAGATATGATACTTATTTTTCCCTTTATAAATCTAACTCAACAGTTATTTTACCTCTCCTTTTTCAACCGTAGGGTGCCCCTCAAATTTCGATCTTTACTTATTGTTCTTTCATTGAAGATCGTGTCTTTTCCCCTTCTCCATATTGTCCTTCCTTATCTATACATATTTCTTCCACTTTTTCTACCTATCAATTAACATCTTTTTTAACATATTCGCCTAAATTTTCAGTCAATCCCTCTTTAGCTCATTTCTCATTTTATAATTTTGCCTACCCATCTCTTCGTCCTCTTTTACTAGTTCCTCTTCCATCTCCTACCACTTCTATTTCTCAGCCCCCTCATTTGGTTAGTGGATATGCAGGGATTGATCAGAAGATTCTTAGAAGAAGAGGATGGAGCTCAGCTTATTTTATTACTGGACCACAGATTAATTGGCTATTAATTCCAGGGGAGTGGATGACTGCCAGTCAAGCATATCATAATTATTTACATTTTTCTCAACAACATTCACAGTCTACAGATCCTTCAGTGAGATTGACGGCTCACTTTGCTTGGTACCTAGTGTGGTACCTAGTGTATATGAATAGACATTCACATAATGATCCAAAGGCCGTTCCAAAATTATGCATGAATGTAAATGTGAACATTGCCTTCAATTTTTCCAGATTTCTCCAAAAAAATTTGTGGATGAATCTTTATCCATGGACCATTTTTGCAATCACCAAGCCTTTAAGAGGGATCATCTTCATTGATACCTTTGGATGTATCTTTCATGATTCATAATGATATATCTCTCTTTTGGAGGCATCATTCACATGGATGTTTTGTGTTTGTGTTGTGTTAATTAATATGTGATGAGTTTGCGGTGGTTGAATATTCAATTTGCTCAAGAGCTATATTTTTGGAGATTAACAACCACAACCAAGAGATGTGACACTGTTTCCAATTCCTCCAAAGCATAAGAGGGTATGTAAGCACATCTTGATTCAAATGCAACATTTGAGGTAGATGTTATGCCTTAAAAAATTGAAAAGTACCTCACAGACATTTGGTGATTGATGTTGGATTCTTCTTTTCAATAGTGCTTTCATTGTAATAGCAACTTATGTGAAGTACTCAGAATAGCCACTTGTTTTCAACTTCTTGTTTTCATAAAGGGTATTCTTATATTAACACATACAACACATATACATCACACATGCACACTACTATACATAAGTTGCAATTTAGATACACTTTACATATCACATCATTTGGATGCGTTATCTTTCTCTATATAAGTTTGAACTCTTCTACAAGTTTTCAATGAGTTTATCATATGGAAATGTTCTTGCATGGGCTTGATTTCCACTTTCCCTCTTAATTTTCTAAATACATACATCACACGTGGGCACTACTCTATAAGGAAAATCCTAGTTTGCTAAAGAAGTAGTAGGATTTTTTAGTAGGTGGTAGACAATTCTTGAATTTTCCACCTTGGCAAGAAGATTATTAACGCTTCACTATTTCTACACTTAGATGCTTGATTGTTGCTCATAATGAATCAAGTTAAGGTTTCTTAAAAAAGAATGGGATATTGTGATTGCATGATCATTGTTTTTCACCACTTTTTACATCCTACATAGCTTTCTTCATAGTTGGAGTATATACTAAGATGACTTTCAAAGAACATTCTACATCCACATCAAGGGTGAATTTATCGGATAAGTTCTTAAAAACTAACTTGTATGTTTTTTTCTCTCAAACATGCCAATTCCAAATGGACATCATGCCCCGTTAAAAGGATAATCAGTGAAAGGCATAATGCCATAAAATAGTCACCAACGTAATTTCCATTTATTTAAAAAACTTTAAATTCCCACATTGCAATATGAAAAAATGAGTCCATGGTGAGAACCCCTTGAAGGTTACATTGAAACCTCAACATGTGGCAAATAATGTGAAATAACTAGATGAGTAGGTTGTTCCACCAATCAATTTTGACTTTCAATTCTTAGGCACTAGAACTTGTTTGTTTATTTGATCTCCAAATTCCCAAAATTTTAAGTGGCAGGTCATCCAGAGGCAAAATAATGAATAGATTACTCACATGATGAGAGAGAGAGAGAGAGAGAGAGAGAGAGAAAGAAAGAAAATGAGTAATCTTGAAGGAATCTCAAAATCGGTGGGTGGTGGTGGGGTACCAATGAGCCGGAGCAACAAGTGGTGGGGCTGGGTGCTAAGGTGAAAACAAAAGAAGAATTTCACCTCCAAAGTCCACATCACGTGGGTTAGCAAGCCCCCCCTTCCATGTCGACCAAAGAGGGGGACCCATACTGATATCTATCATGAGCCCTTATGAAGGCCATCCAAGGCACCCACGATGGGTAGAGGAGTCATACTTGGGCTATAGGCTAGCCCATATACAGATGCAACTAACTGGTCATGATTATCATGCCATTCAATAATAATGTGGGGGATGGGGATTAAATCAGGTGCTCATGTTGTTTTTAATGGCCTTTGTGTGACTATTCAAGTAGGCTATGATCAATTGATTAAGCCAACTCCAATTGTTATTATTTGTAAATTGTGTGGGCCTATTATTGCTAGCGTGCTCATTGTGGCCCTGATGCTGGATGCACCCATGAGCTGGTTGCTAATAACCACTCATAAATTGGCTACCTATAACTACACCGTAATTTTGAAATGATTGCATTCAAAATCAGCACTCATGTAGCCTTGTGCCTACTCATGTGCTTGCATGCCTACAAGTCAAATAGGGTTGGGGTGGTCACAGTAGCCTTGATGGCTATTAATTAGGATAGTGTCAAAGTTTTGGCATGGATTAAAGACAAAAGGCAAACATGAGAACAAGAATTCTAAAGAAGGCTCCAATATGACAAAAGAAGTGGCATCTACTAAAATAGAATCTTGATATACCATAAGTCCCAAATAAGAAAGTAAAATTTTAATCCAGCCAACGAATGGCCACCATGTCAATAGCATGCTCATAGCATGTGATTAAAGAAGCCATTAATTAGTACATCAATTGATAAGCCAGCATCATGGTGCACTTCTACTTGAGTAAAAGAGAATGAGTTTTGTTAGGATCTACAAAAGATCAAATATGGAGCATTGAATAGAGACTCTCATAGCACAAGTGAATAAGCAAAGAATAAGAACACTTCATATGAAGGGTATTATTCATGGAAAAGATGTTTTTATCTTGATAGAGAGCAATATGAAACCTTTCCTTGTCCCTATATAGCAAAGACTCCTCACACAAAAGATACATGAGATCATCAAAATTCAGATCAAGAGTGAAAACTTGAAACCTCAAAGCTTGGGCCACCATATGGTAATTTGGAGGAAGCTTAGTAAGAACCAACATAGATAACTAGGAGGAGGTAAGAGCTACCCCCAAGGGGAGAAACTAATCATGGATAATCTTGAATCTCCAAAATTAAAACCATAGCTTGCACTTGATGTGGTATGTATCGGTGTTTCTAGAGTTTACACCTAATAGATCCTATTGAGACTTGCAAAGGGGGTTCATTGGCGTGTATTCGAGCCTTGGATTGTGTGCATTAAGGCCAACATTTGGAGCAGAACAACCATGTCATCAAATTAGTGTGTTCCTATAGCAGCCCAATTTTTGCAGAAGCCATATCTTACCAGCAGAAATGGATTTTGGAGAAACAGCATGAGATCCCTAATTTTTCAACGTGGTCTACAACTTTGCAGAAGAAAGTTTTTAAAAATTCTTCACGGATTTTGAGCTATTTAGCACATACCTATGCAGACTGGTTGTTTATTGCAAGAACAACAGGTGTTTTTAGGCTTCTTGACATTTATACACATTGATAACCTTGGCAAAGGCATTGGTCACTTTGCATTGATGGCTTTCATCTTGGCATCAGGTTGATCTTCCTAAGTTCAGCCATTGTCTATGTACATCAGATAGAATGTTGGAAACTTTGTATTCAATAAGCATTTGATGTGTCTATGCCTCAATAAAGCCTCTATAATGGAATATTGATGCTTGATTGCTCTAGGATGATATCTGAAATGGTTTGAGCAATGATTGCTCTATTTTGAGTTGATGTATTATTGGCTATATTGAAGCCTATCTATTGGTTATAATAGGCTATTGTCTATCATTGATAGTAAGAGGCATTGTCTTCATGTTGGAATGGTTTTTATGCACCTGTCGATGCCTATTTGGACTTGTCTTGATACGCAGATACTGTGATAGTGCTCTAGGATAATTTTGAGTTGTTTTGGGGCTGCATTGACCTCAGTATGATTGTGTTTTTACTACTGTAATACAGTATACACCTAGTAGACATCTTGATAGGGTTCCTATAAAGTTGTTTGCTACTGAGTGAGTACTCAAACTAGATGTATTGACTCTATAGATATCATGCATGCATATGGACATGTCTATGGGCTGTTGTGGGTCGTAAATACTCTAAATTTGGACTGATTTCATTGCTGGTTATGTAATGGGTTGGCTGCTGTCAAGAGTTTGTTTGGCATTGTTATTGCCTATTTGCACTACTGCTAAAGCTTGTATGCACATGCATTGAACCTCAGAGGTTATGGTATATGTTGGAGATGGTTTAAGGTTGTTTTGAGCTCAAAATACTTTAGTTTGTGTAGAGGATTTATGGCTAGTTAAACATAGACTGTTGTTTGTTATAAGTGGTTGGAAAACACCTACATCAATTGTATGCTATCTACTTGGAATGCTACTGTATCTAGATGTTTTGCTACATGTTTGGGGATGTTTTTGACATATTTGTGCATGAGATACCCTGGTTATTACTGAGAATTACTATTACGTGTTTTTGGATTGAAACTGTCATAAACAACTAAGTGGTTTGCAGGGAGTCAAGCACTTACAAGTGGTATATGGCACTGAATACTATAATTGCAAATATGGCAAATGCTCAAGGCACCAACAATATCACTCAAATTGTGGGAGAGAAGCTTGATAATAAAAACTTTGCTTCGTGGAAGTTTAGATGAAAAATTTCTAGATTGGCAGAGAGGCTACTGGGATTTATGTACAGGAGCTGAAGCAGAACTTGAATTACCTAAATAGAATTCGACTCAAGATTAGCAAAGAGCTCACCAACAATGGTTGGAAAGAGCAAGCAAAGTGTTACATTGGTTCTCCTTATGCATTTATGATGCAATGGCTATGCAAATTACAAGTTGTCAATCCCCAAAGGATGCTAGGATATTCTCATGAATAATTATGGCAATGTTACTCATGCAAGGAAGATACATCTGAAGTAGCAGTTTAATAATATGTCTAGAAATGGCAGGAGCGTCCAAGCTTATATGATAGATATAAAACCATAGCAGACTAGCTTGCTACTATTGATTCTAAAGTGTCAGAGAATGACATGATTGCAGTTACATTATTACATGGATTAGACAAGGAGTATAAGGCATTTCACACATCGATATATGTGAGAGTAGAACCTCTTGACTGGGATGAGTTGCTTACTCTATTGCTGCACAAGGAAGTTAAACTTGGATTGAACACTAGTTCCAGTACCTCTTAGGTAAGTGATACTGTACTTTACTCTAGTCAACGTGCTAGAGGTGGTAGAGGCCATGGATCTTTTTGAGGTCAAGGGGACACTTAGAATGCACATAGATAGTAGCAGTAAAATGCATGGCAGAGTTCTAATGCGCAAGGTCAATGTGGATCTGGAGCCTTTCGAGGCAAGGGGAGATAATCTAGAGGCAAAGGTGGCACCTAGCAATCACATGATCAATCTAACAGAGATAAAGACTGTCATTATTGTGGTAGATATAGACAAATAGTGAAGGATTGTCATAAAAAGCAAGCAGATATGAAGGAAAAAGGGAAACAACATGGAAATTATGCATCTTCTAGTGGTACACAGGATGATTAGGGAGATAGATTGTTTGCCATGCAGCGTGTTTCTAAGAATATGCCTAAGCTAGACAAGGATGAAAAGTGGTATGTAGACTAAGGAGCATCTAATCACATGACTCTGCATGGTGAATGGTTTGACTGTAAGTGTTCTGTAGAATGTATGTGTGACTTTGAGAAAGTTTTCTAGCCTTGGAAAGAGATGAATGTAAGTTCAAAAGAGCTCAAGGAAGTGGAAGAAGTAGTTGTTGAAGACTCAAGAGAAGACTGGAGTGAAGTGACTGTGATGAGCTATGAAGAGTCACTGTAGTGGCTCTAGTGACCTTTCATATCAGACACACCTCTTAGAAGGGGCATCCACAAACAAAGAATGATTATTATGAGTGATCATTGAGTATTGTAGTGACGAGATGATGTACTATTGATGAACAGAGAAAGAGAGAGTCAAAGATAGCCAATTCTATACCAAACAATGTATCTACCTATGAGAGATTTTAATGTCTATCAAAGAATTGTATGAAGAAAATGAAGAGAATGATGGATTTTGTTAAAGTTAAAGCTGTGGGAGAATTGTTTCTATGAAGTTGTGTGAAGATTTCTTGTTCTTGGTGTTGTTTTCTTTGTTGAGATCATATAAAAAATGAAAAAGATGGTTGTTGATGTTAGAAGATAGATTTTCTTGTAGTAGAAACCCTATTTCCTTGATGTTCCTTTTGGGGCTCCATACACTACCATCAACAAGCATCAGAAGAGGCTCAAAGTGAAGGAAATGACATTGCGAAGAAGAGAATAATTCAATGGATGCTTGCAAAGTTTCTTCAACCACTAAAGAATTAGATATTTTTATTGCCAAAGACACTTTCCACAAGAAGTTCATTCCACAATGGTAGAAACATATTACCATCATGATATAGCCTCTATTTGGTGGACTATTTTCTCTCCATGTTAAAACAATAGAGACATGCATCTTGGTAGCAAATTGTTTGGGAACAAACTAAAGTGCAGAAATAGAGAGAGTGACCATCCATGGAAGATTTGGCATTCATTTAGAAGTTTTCAAACATTATCAAGTGGGAGATCGTGAAAAACTTCAGGAGTCGTGGTTAGTGGAAGTTAACAAAAACAAGAAAGAAAAGAGTTGAAATTTGTTCGTGGATGCTCAATAGCAGGACACGTGGGACGCATGGTGCATTGACAATCTCCTATTTGTCCAATTAGCAACCCACTGGAAGTTGGTGGATAGAGTATTCTTCACAACATACACTATTGAAACCATTAGAAGTTGGCATTACCATGATGATGGCACAACAATGATCTTCAAAAGAAGTTGGCATTACTATGATGATGGCACAACAATGATCTTCAAAAGAATGAGCTTTGATACCTTCAGAACGGAATACGTTCCCCTTTGTAGTGAATTGAAAGCCGAATTCAGAGACATACAAAAGCAAGAAGTAGAAGAAATGTTGGCCAGAGAGTCCTCTAGAGACTGAAGCCCCTTTTGATTCTGTTTTGTTGAGTACAGACCAACTTGGCGGAGCCAACTCCCTGATGAATGACGCAATCAAGAGGCAAGCACTAGAACGAGTCCAGATGCATGTGAGAAAAGAGAAGGCAACTCAAGGTCCCCTTCCTAGTCAAATCCATCCTGGAAATATCTATGACAAGCTAGCAAATGTATTGCCATTGCCCATTTTTAAGGGAGAGTACAATAAAGATCGTGATCTTCATGTAGCAGAGTTTATGGTAGCATGTGTGGCTAACAATGCTAGAACCCTCGAGCATTGGTTAGCAATATTCCATGCCACTTTCAAAAGGTGCGGCATTTCAATGGTATGAGAGACAAGCAACATGAACTTTTGGCACATGGAACAACATGAAGTTAGCATTCCTCACACTAAATTCAGGCTTGAAGGTTTTGAAGAGCGGATGAGAGAGGAGTTTATGAACCTAAGTCAATCCTTTGGCGAATGAGTCAAAGCTTATGTCTCATGAATGGAATCCATACTAAAGAGATGGACCAACCATCATTTGGATGAAGGCATCCAAAAGGGAGACCAGTCACTCTGCAAGCTGCAGTGGAAGGTACAAGATTGTATGATGAAGTTGAAACAAGGTTGTCAAAGACCTCAGGAAGATGAGTCTTACCTCCTCCCATGCCAAGAATGGTATACCCACCAAATGTAGTCCCTGGGACAGTTCCCTATCCTTACCCCCAGATGCAAACAGTGCCGTAATTACAGTGCACCTACTCCACTGTGGTTGTAGACAAGAATGCCTCAAATGATGGTTCAACCACAACAACAGTGGCCCCAAATAGTTCCTCCAATGGCGACTCGACAATAGTGGAATCCTACCCATTGGAATCAACAACCCCAAGTCTCAACAGGAGCTCT
The DNA here is from genome assembly GCF_053477565.2 of Lygodium microphyllum. Lineage (NCBI taxonomy): Eukaryota > Viridiplantae > Streptophyta > Polypodiopsida > Schizaeales > Lygodiaceae > Lygodium > Lygodium microphyllum. Next base: position 117,421,473 of record NC_141137.1, on the reverse strand, counting down.
GAATCAAAACAAGAACAGAGGACCTTCTAGTGTCCTTATTCATGTGCAAGTATCTTTCATGGTGATGCACACAAGATTGTCTTTTTGTAAAGATATTTATAGGCATTCACACTCCTTTGCTACTTCCTCCTTCCCAAGGTAACTTTGTGAGTACTCTTTCTCATTTTCACATCATCATGTCACCCCCTTATACTAATAGAAAACAAACTTAAGGGTCATAATTATGCTCATTGGATGCTATCTATGAGGGCTTGCAAAGAAGGATGAGGAAGATTTTTAGGAGGAGCTTTCTAAATGGGAAGGTAAGGATGCCAAGGCCTTTACTTCTTTGGTATGCTTGCTTCACTTGATTGTCCCTCCTACCATTCCAACCTTGGAGACAAAATTTGGGATAAGCTACAAGACCTTCATGAGCAACAATCTTCTATGAGGGCTATTTCCCTTCAAGGTTAGTTGTATAACATTTGTCAATGAACCTCTATAGTGTTCCTTCTCAAGCTACAGGTCACAGTCACCTTCTAGCTTCCAAATCCTTCAAGTCTAAGCTCCTATGTACCATGAAGCCAAGCTTTGGCTCTGATACCATGTCAAAGTTTTGGAGGGAGAGAGAAAGACACAAACATTGGAAACCCACTCAAAGAGGAGTACTCATGTTCTTCTCTTCATTATTCATAACTCATAGACTAAAGTCTTGTCACACACACTTAATAGTCTACTCTACTAACCGACTATGCCACTAACTACTGTTGACACTTTGACTTGAATCTCAACAATCTAGTGGTGGACAAATATCAGAAGTGGAAAGTTACAGATGTGGAGAGAAGGGTCACATCTTCCCAAATTGCCCAAACCCTAGAAGATCCATGGATTTACAAACCCCTTTATAGGCGATGCACAGGAGAAGACCACACTGCTAAAGACATTCCCAATCCATTCCCTGTCAAGGCTGATGCCATAGACAATCAACAAAAGAATCCAGCCTCCAATTTGGTAGAATTGGAGGTAGCTGCAATTACACATGCCAAGAAAAGAGAGACAATAATTCCAAAACAAAATATTCCACCTACAAAAGCTATCAAGTTCAAGATCCCAACAGAGCCAAAGAGCAATATAGTACATGATAATACATCGGAGAACAATCCAGTGCTACAAAAGAATACAAAGACAGTCCAGGACATAGAACTAGAGTTCTAGGAGATAGAAGAGATGGATGTATCTCCAGTAATAGACAAAGTGCTAGTACAACCATATTGCTTGAAGAAACATGAAAAATGAAAATGGATATTGTCCCATTCCCTAGCCAGTTGAAAAAGCTAGTGGACCCCATCAAGTAGTATGACTTGATGAAGGACTTGGATACATTCCACCCTAATTTGGCATTCTGACAGCTGTTGATACTCTCATCTAGTTGCAAAAGGAGATTCAAAATCATTCTCATGCAAAGGTATGGCCTAAGGATTGTCAACCTTGCAACTATTACCAAAAATAATAAGGCCCCAAAGCTTGTGAAAGAAGTAGATGTGGCCAACGCCTTCCTAGATCTTGGCACTCTAGAGACTGGCATCTAGATAGAAGGCTGCTTCATTGCAAGTGCATTGATAGATGGAGGCTCTTCAATGAACATTATGATAGATGTGATGATGAGAGTTCTAGGCCTGCAAAGCATGCAACCTACTCGATGGCTCATTAGACTGGCTAATCAAAGCAAAATCAAGCCTTTAGGTATTCTTCCTTATATCAAGACCACAATTGCCAAAAGGGATTACTGGATGACATACGTGGTGGTAACACCCAAATTTTATGGAACATCTTATCATTTATTACTCGAAAGACCATGCCTGTGTGAAGCTAGAGCAAGGATAGATTGGTTTAAAGGAACCCTAACCCTAGGCAAGGGAAGGTAAATACCTCTTACCTAAACCAGGAATGACTTCTGGAATTACCTCTGATAGTGAGATAGAGGCATGGATACACTACTCTCCCTCTTACATGGCCATAGGAAAGCCAAGAGACAAAACTAGAAGATGAAGTAGAGGACCTATTCTTCTCTTACAGAGCCCCTATACAGAGGCAGAGATAGAGGAAGATGCAGATTATGAAAGCAAAGTGGAAGAAGCTATCCAAGCAGAAGAGGATACTAATGAGGAGGAAGTCCTAGAGGCCACAAAAGATGAAGATCCCATGCTGTTGGATAGAATGACTATGGTACCCTTTGGATTCATATGTAATAAATTTATAAGAAGTGGATTAAGAAAATAAGTATTCCTTTAGCAGTGGCTCTTGTCATCCTAATCTATCCTTCTTGAGGGATTCCAATGAGTTTTAGCATTACACTTAAATAGAGGTGGTAGTGGAACATGGATAATCTTAGTAAGAAACTAGAATATCGGAATGGATATGAACAAGGAATGGGTACAATAATCATAGTACTGAAGCATATTATCATCCTCACATGTAACTATTTTTTGTCTCATTTGAAGACCCTCCAAATCCTATCTACAATAGTTGTAGCACTCTCCAAAAATTTCTCATACATGGAAATGTTGACAAATTCAAAATCCCCAAGGTTGCATGGAGCTATTGTACTTTGGAGAAGTGCTAGGGCGGGTTGGGCATCCTTAACATATAATGTTGGATCACTAAGAAGCTAGCACCAAAATGGATCAAGATGAAAACGAGAGAAGATTGGGCAATCCTCTTAGAGTATTCAAACCCAACTGCAAACAAAAGAAGATTGTGAAATCCTCCTCAATTACAACATAAGTAAGTAGGTACTTTAAGGGTGGCCTTGATAGAAGGATACTCTAATTCACACCATTATCTTTAATTACGTAAGGTATATATGAAGCTAGTCAAAACAAAATGGGAAGCATAAGATAAATACAATACAAATATCCTTAACAATTAAACACGCATGATGTGGGCCATCTTAGATTTATCTAGCTTAGCATCCTTGTACCTGTTAGAGATTTAGTCATCTCCTAGACTAGCATTCTCAGGCTACAGTTGGTATACTTATTCCTCTCGAGCACAATTATGCATTTCCTATCAATTTTGGGCATTTTCAACAATCATTGAGTGCAAGCACCTTTTGTCGGGCAGGTTGGATAGTCTTGGTGCAAGTGACAATGCAATAAGGTAGTATGGTAGTAGATTGCATTTATTGCAGCCAATCAGGTACTAATCGACTAGTTTTGGCTAGCCACCCTGATTATTTCATGGCCATATTTCTTGATATGTATAGTTGGTAGCCTCCTTGCCCACCACTCATGTTTAGGTGGTGGAGAGAGAGATCGACTTGAGGAGATACTTTGATAGCCTATTGGTATATCTGCCCTCTTTATTTTAGCATTCATTGACTATAGATTTATTTGTTCTTTTGTATCTTTTCTCTCTCCCTCTTCTCTTATGTTCATTGTCTTTCAGTCTTGTCCATACACATTCACATTCATTACACTTTGACATGGTATCAGAGTAATATAGAAGGGCTTATTGATCACAGGTAGACCTCAATATAACATTTTCTCATGCAAAAAAAAAAAGCATTTTCAACATTCCAAGGTTGAGACAAACAAGGAAGCATGGGGAAGGAGCAAAGTTGTTGTTTTTTGTAGGTTTTTGATGTTAGTGAAGGAGAAAAGGCTATTATTTCAGCCTTTTGGAGCAAAAGATCAGTTTTCATCACCTCTGATAGTTGAAACTCATTGAAGATGAGTGGTGAAGTCGGAGGCTTTGACTGCTTGGTCTTCCCAATAGCAGGGGGAGAACAATAAGAAGAAAAAGAAGGATGAGAAGACCAAGCAAGATAAAGCCAAGGAGACTACTTGCCATAACTATGGCAAGACAAGTCATTGGAAGAAGGATTGCCCCAACAAGGATAAGAAGGAAATTAAGAAGGAGAAGACTACAAAGGACTCGGGAGTGGTGGCTACTCCTTCATTGGCCATCTTCATCCATTTAGAGGTGGTAGGGGATGCTCCCTCAATGGCCATTGATGTATCAATGATGGCCCCACAGTTTTGTGAGTGGATTGTGGATTGTGGCACTTCCCACCACATGACTCCTTCTTCATATGGTATTGCTTGCATGCATCTAATGCATGGGAAAATTCTCATAGGTGACGGCTCTTTGGTCCCAATCAAAGGCAAAGGTGATGTGCAGTTGATTTCAAGTGGCCACACATCAAATGTTCTCTATGTGCAGAGTTTAGGGTATCATTTTCTTTTAATGAGCAAGATTATGCTATTGGTTTGACAATCAAGTTGGATAAGGATTCCTTCCGAGTTCTTGATGGAGTGTCTCGACGAGTTCTTTGTGCAGGTCATGAGGAGAATGGAGTCTACAAGATGCGATCTTCATCTTCCTTTTCTTTTATTCTTCTTTTTTCTCAACCTTAGCTTAGATATGGCATGCTTCGTTTGGTCACCAGAGTTTTCCAATACAAATACACCTCAAGAGAAGGCTATGGAGCAAGAGTTGGATGCTATTGAGTGAAATGGCACTTGGGATCTTGTGCCTCAGTCCACTCTCATCGGAAGGTGATTGGAGTCAAATGGGTCTTTAAGACTAAGTACCATAGTGATGGCACTCTAGATAAGCATAAGGTGTGGCTCATTGTTGCAAAAGATTTCATGTAGCAACCAAGGGTAGATTTTCATGATACCTTTGCACCTACATCTTGGATTGCTACCATTAGGGTTGTTCTTGCCCTAGCCAACCATAAGAGATGGTTGGTTTCTCAACTTGATGTGAAGTCTGCCTTCCTTAATGGTGAGTTAAAGGAGGAGATCTATGTTGAGCAACCTCCCGGCTTTTCCTCATCCAATGGATAGGTGTACAAGTTGAAGAAGGCTATTTATAGTCTCAAACAAGCTCCATGTGCTTGGAACAAGAAGATAGACTCAAAGCTCCAAGGGAAGGTAGGGTATTGGCATTCCTCTTCCCATCTCCAGTTGTATCTCCACACCTCAATTGGAGGGCACACATTGTTTGTGATTTATGTGAATGATCCCATCTTGATAGGTGACCATACCTAAAAGTTCAAGTAGACAAAGGAGGCACTAGATGAGGTGTTTGAGATGACCGATTTGGGTCTTGTCCATTTCTTTTTAGGTCTTGAGATTTGGCATATTCTGAGGGGATTTTCATCTCCCAATAGCAATATGTGCAGGAGCTTTTAACTATGTTTGAGATGGAGGGATACAAGACTATTTGTACTTCTATGGATCCGAACTGGAAGGCTACATCCAATGCAAATTCACTGGTGGTGGATCCTACCTGCTATAGGTACTTGATTAGGTTGTTGATCTGGCTCCTTAACACTTAGATTAATTTATTCTTTTATGTAGGTTTGGTTGCAAGGTTTATGAGTGAACCTAAGGTGGCCCATTGGAAGATTGCTATGAGGATTTTGTGGTTCTTGAGGGGGACTTTCGATCTTGATATTCACTATCTAGTAAAACCTAGCAATTCAACTTTGGCTCTTTAAGGTTGGACAGATTTAGATTGGGTTGGAGATGTCATATGGAGGTCAATGCCATGATATTATTTTACTTTGGGTGTAGGTGTCATCTCATGGAGTAGTAAGAAGAAACCCATAGTTGCCCTTTCTTTTATAGATGCATAATATTGAGCAGTTCTTTTACCACATGTGAGACAATGTAGCTTTAGATGCTACCAGGAGAGCTTGGCTACTTGAAGGTAGGTCCTACGACACTTCTTTGTGACAATGAGATTTGCATTGCCTTGGCACGGAGCCTTATGTTTCATGCTAGGTCAAACCACTTTGAGACATAGTACCGTTTTATTGAGAAGATCTTGGATGAGACTATTTGGCAGATTTATTTATGAAGGTGCTTCCTCAAGTTCTATGATAACACTCCAAATCCCTAACCTTATGCCATGTCCTGTATCTAAGAGGGGGTGTTAGATATTTAGTCATCCCTTGGACTGGTAACTATCCAAGCACCTTCTACCGGGCAAGTTGGACAAAGGCGATAGTGCCACGTGGCAATATGGCAATAGATCACATTTATTGCAACCAGTCGGTTGCTGTGGTCAGCCAATTTTGATTGGCCCCCGTGATTATTTTATGTCCATATTTCTTGTTATTTATAGATGGCAGCCTGCCTGCCCACTTCACTTGTGTTTCAACTGGTGGAGGGAGAGATCAGCTTGAGGAGATACTTCGACAGCTTGTTTGTATATCTACCTTCTTCATTGTAGCATTCATTGAATATAGATTTTTGCATTCTTCTGTCTCTTTTCTCTTTTCCTCTTCTCTCTATTCATTGTCTTTCAATCTTGTCCATACATTTTTGCATTTCGATGCACTTTGATAGTACCTCCTATGGGCATTTAAGATTGGCGAAAGATAGCCAAGCTTAGTAGAAAAGGGGTCCACAATTGGAAATATATATGTGACCATAATAATATTTGGTGGAAGGGGGACGACATCCTAGCGAGACAACATAGATTGAACTTGGATGATGAAGATCTCATCGAAGCTAGGAGGTGTGCATGGCATGATCTTAACCCTCTAAATATTCAAGTTGATATCAAGCTAGAGTTAAAGACTTTAGGTGACCCAACAAGATTGGTCTCTACCCATCCTAAACTTGATTAAAGACACCACAAACTAATCAACAAGTTGATCACAAGATGGTATCTCCAATGGAACAAGTCCCAATGGTACTATCAATTCAACCTCCGGTTAGCCACTATACTCCCTAAGTTTTCATGCTTATTGGGAGCCAAGTGGATCACCTCAAGTCAATGGTCATTAGTCATAGGGTATATGTTGATGTCTGTTCAAATCTATGCACACTTATTAGCTGCTAGTTGTAATCGTCTCTCATATATAAACATCCATGCAATGTATCTAATGTATTCAGTATTATGCCTAATCAATATACCATTTTGGTTTCTTCTGCCATTCTAAATAATAATATTTATGTAGTTTGCTCTATTGGATGTTCATTCTGCAATTACTATGGATTGTGCATGGTATGAATAATTACATTGTACTATATGCCATGTACAGATGTCAAGCTCTATAGTATTTTAAGATGCTTATACCCAATTACACTTGGCGTTAATGTGGCTAATAATATATAAGGCTATTTGGACAAATGAGAAAGCTACAAATGTTGGCAAAGGAAATGGGATCTGCTACTAGGTGTAAATGAGAAATTGTAATGATGCCTCATCTTCTATAGCTTGCCAGATGAAAACGAAATCCTTAGAGAATTGTATATGACTATTGCCCCTACACCCTCATGAATCATCTTGGAAAGAGCTATTATTAGCAAAAGCCAATAGAGTTCCACCAGTCTTATGGACCAACGTTAGAAGTACGTATTTGTGGGCTTGTAGATTATGAGGAACTCGCCAAGACAAAGCAAAAAACGGTAAAATCTACATTGAGATATGATGAGTGGGCTCGGTCAGTGTTAGATCCAGGCAAAGGTCAATGTCTTCGTCAGCCCACTATACAAAAAAAAAAACAGAAGACGTGAGAGACTAGCGATATTAGCGGTACATCACTATCTTTAGCACCTCGTTTATTTCAGACTCGCCGGACAGCTTCTTTTCATAGGGATGCTTATAATGCCAAGAGATCCCATTCGTCCTTTCTCCATCATCGATCCCCCACTCTTTCTAATCGATCGGCGTACTAATAGTCATACTGATCCAGTAAATGCCCCGGATGCAAAAAGCTCAGATCGCAGCGATGATTCTGAACCCTGCACGTCCCTGGCTCATTACAGGAAAAGAACATCGGACCGGAGTTTTCTGATAGTAGCCACTGAACAGATCAATCCCGCACATCCCTGAGAGATTGGAGCTTCTACAGGAGCATAATCAAATCAAAATCTCGCTAGGTTGCCTCAGTGGGCAATGAAGTGATCTCCGATTTAGTTTACTGGGGGAGCAGAATTCGCAATTCCACGGTTGTTTTTTGTCCCCATGGAAGAAAGGTCTTTGGCTGAAGATGCTCCCAAGGTCCCTTCACCAGTCCAAGGTAAGGACTTACCAGCTCTGGACGTTGAAGTAACTTAACGTTAACAGCTCTTTGATCAAAGGAATTACATGGATCCATCATCATTCTGGTACACGTGCATCACTTCACAGAGAAAAGTTGTCACCTTTGGAAATTGCAATCATCCTTGTAAGGAGTGCATAGGCACCCACGCACACATACATGCTTGAAAAGAAAAAAAGTGCAATCCTTCAGGTACACATGCACAAATGCATGCGTGTGTATGCAAACCCGAACAAAGCCCACATCATTAAGTCATGCCATGAGAGAACTTGAATGTTGTAAAAGAAATGTCTGAGACCTCAAGAACTGGAGGAGCTGGGATAACCATCCATCTGCAAAATACAAAATGAGAAATTTTATAACTAACAAGGTGGAAAGCTCATGCTGGCACTATAAGATTGTATCACTGCATGTAATGATTATGGCTATAATGTGCTTTTTGGAACTCAACTGGTCTGCTTAGGAGTGAGCATAAGGATGTGAAACACAAGTGCAACAGGTGGTACCTCGTTCAGTGATGACTGCTAGTATTTGAATACTGCTGGGCTCCTCTGTATGGGATGTCGAAAAAATAGGAACTTGTGGAAGCTCCAGCAGTCCCAGAACTGAATGTTATCCTGCACATCAAAATGCTCATATGTTGCCGTCTTCCCTGGGGGTGAGGGAGAGGTGGTTGATCATGTATGCAGTAAAGGGAGCAGGCTTAGTACACCAAACGTCTGGAAAGGCAATGGGGTCATGGTGGTGGTGTTTTTTGAATACTCTAAGACGTCTTGTAGTGTTGGCTTAAAGAAATCTAGTAAAACACCTCACTCCTAGCTTGGTTGCCTGATTCTTGTGTCTAATAAGACACTAGAAGGTGTGGTGTGATTCAGAGGGTTGACCTGCCCCTCCCCTTTATTACCCCTAGAGTTGTGCTCACGAGACGCAAGTCTCCTCCTAGGTCCAGGAGCTCTCTCCCATATGTTGTAATATCTGCTATATTATGAGGTCCTTTTGAGGCCCACCTCTTATATGTTGTTTCCTTATAATGGATTCTGTAGGGTCCGGACTCTGCTGGCTGGCTTTGTGGGTATTGAAGACTCATGCAGAAGCCCTGCAGGAGTATATTTTCTATGCTAGAGAACTCCATCATGTCCACATAGAGTGGGAATAATGGTGACTCGTATCCGGTGGTATCATAGGTTTGGGTGATTGGGGTATTGCAATCTAGATTTTCCTTCTTGGTACTGACTTTGTTCCACATATACCTGGCCTCTTGATCTCATTGAGTGCTTCTATCACCTCCTCTCTGTACAGGATGGCTACTCTCTCTTCAGCTATGTGTCCCACCTACTCTATGTGCTTGTGTGTGCTTATGCAGACTCCTATCAATGAAAGACTGCTCTTGTGACTGTATCTATAGTAGATCCCAACTAGAAAATTTCTCAGAAAATTAAGCCTGCATCTTCATGGAACCATTGCAGTTTGGCGTATTCAGGATGGGGAGCCCTAGATGAGAGGTGAACTCGTCTGTCCCAATATCCTTGCCCTTTTCTCATGCCTCTGGTGTATGCTCCATGCAAAGTCTCCTAGGTGTGACCTAGGCTTGCGCAAAATCATTACCTTAATAGATTTGGTTCCTCCTCAATGCTCCTTGCTCATCAAGGAATGCCTTATGGCTCTCTAAGGAATTTCAGCAAAAGAGAGCTTTCCCTAGTGTCGTCCTTGCCCACTTGTCATACATTTGTGAATGGTTTGCTATATAGCAAGGGGTCCAGGATGTGTCCCCTGCATCCCTATGTCCTAGACCCCCATCCCCTGCATCCCAAATTGGTTCGTCCCATTTTGACCAGCCGCCAAAAGGGGATCTGTCGACATTAGGGGACAGGGGGGATGTGTGGGACATTGAAGGGGGACACCACATGGCAGTGGTACATTGGACCTGACACACTCACCTGGGCTGTATCACGTTGTACCTTTCTGCACCTGTCCACACTGCTCCTAACAGTGATGTGTCACATATCCTGCTCTATGTGACTAAGGAATCACCATTGCTGGCCAGCTGGAGCCTCCCTACCATTGCGCCAACCGGCAACTCCACCCAGTGCCCAGTAACTAGTTTCCTGCAATCTTCACCAACTCCCATCTTCCAAGCTCTCTGGGCTGCCTGTCATCTCCACCCAGACTCTAGTTCCTAGTTCCAAACATGTAAAATTTTAGGTCCCCATCCCAGCCATGTTACATCCCCCATCCCATGTTGCTATGGTGAGTATGTTTCATGATGAAGTAGTTTCTATGAATTCAGATTCCTCCTGTGATATCCGAGTCGCTCTTACATGTAAAGCACAAATCTTTCTGCATTTGTCTCCCTCGATAGGCTCATCCAAGAGGATCTCTTCACCTTTTACCTTTTTACACCCTCTCAGCTTCTTAGCCACTGCTATTCACCTTGTTTCCTCTGCTTTTTGCATGACATCATGGCTTCTTTTAAATTGTGAATTTTCTTGTGTTTTTTTTTAATTTATCAAGGTCTACCAGCACTTTTTGTGTGATCTTGCAGTTTGCCTTTAGGTTCTTATCTCTACCCCCAATGCTTCCAACTCCTGACCTCTTGGACTGCCAGCCTCTCAATCTATGCTTCAGTCCTCTTCTCCTCTGTTAGAAGCTTTTGTTGCAACATGCTATTATACTATGAGCTTGCAAAACATGCTTATGTTCCTTTTGTTGTAGAAGATTTTATTTTTCTACAGCGTTTCAAATTCAAAGAAAATCTAGACATGTGTGTTATGCACTCAATATACAAAAATGGTTTGCAGGGAAGGTATCAAGTGCTCCATTCCTTAGTTCTCAATTGAAGGACTGGCACAGAAGTCTGACAGTAACAGCTTTAGCTGGTGTTAGCAACATGTGTGGAGCATTTGTAACAAACCCTGTGAATGTTGTGAAAGTTCGGATGCAGTTGGATGGTGCTTTGTCTTCAAGTAGGGTGAGCTTTCTGCAGCTAACATTTTTCTAGTACTTGGCTGAGAATGCAAAGTTTGAAGTCTAGCTGCCCAATTTTTTGTTTTGAAGATTTCAAGAAACGTGTCACACAGTGGTTGTTAAGTGGATTGTGTGCACAAAAATAAAGTTATTCCGAATCTTTAATGGTCTGCAGGAACGATTATATGGCAGTTTACTTTCAGGCATATTTCGCATTGGGAAAAATGAGGGCTTTACTGGATTGTGGAGAGGTACAGGGGCAGCATTACTTAGAGAAGCATCATATTCTAGTATTCGCATGGGAGCATATGAACCCTTTAAAATGGTGAGAAAACATGGTGGTTTCTAAGTGTTTCTACTACCAATTCTATTCAAAGCTTCTTTCTTGTAATATTTCTTGTTTGCATGCAAAATGGTTCATAGTGATTTTTTATGGTCACAAGTAAGCATCATGCTATGAATAAAAATATCACACAACTATACTCAAGCCAAAGTTGCTGCTGTTTCTTAAACTTCTGTGCTTTATGAAAGGCTTTGTGAAGGCATTATGCGTGGAGTCTTGCATGAAAAGGAGCTGACTTCCACGACATGTTAGCCTAACAGTGTTGGGCATTTTCGTGGGCTTGGTTGTTCATGATCTTCTTATGCGGTTTAGACATGAGCCTCTTGAAACCTTTGTGACCCTGTTGATGCCGCTTCTTTAAAGCTGTGACCAATCTTATCCTTATCAATTTGATCTCCATGAAAAGGTCAAGGTCATCAAGCAAGCAATCCTTCAAGCAAATGTGCTGAGGTATAATAGTCGGGGACCATTTAACATCTTCATTGCATTTTCAGTGAGTGGGACTATGGTTGATGCAAACGCTCAGTTAGCTTGTTCATGCAGTATGTACAGTGCAAATTGAAACACAAGTTCTGATTTGTTTGGGGATCTTGGATGGCACAGTGGGTCCTAACAGTTAATCATCCAGGCTTATCCAGGTTCTTAACTCTAGAAGCATTTGGAAAGGTTTTTCACAGGCTACCCAGTTCAAACAGGTTCTGCAACATTATGTGCGTTGATGCCAAGATGTCTTGTTTCAATTTGCAGTCTCTAACAGCAAAAGCTTGACAGATCAAAACAATTTGTTTATGATTTGTTGTATAATCACTTTGGTTTTATTATAGAAGTTGTTTCATTCTTGTTCAAAAATGTGTCCAGTATTGAAGTCATCAGCCAGCAGTTCTATTCTAAAGGAGAAAGCTCGAATACTACACCTGGAAAGAAGGCTTCATCAATAATTCCAGACATAAAGGAGGGTATTAAGATTGTACAGTCTTGTCGAGTACTTCTAGCAACTTTTATGACCTTGAGTATGATAATATAAAAAAATATCACTGCCAAACTTCTTCCATAAGCAGGTGAATGGTTTAGACATTATTTTTTATAGCATAGGCTCAATTCTATCCGCATGATCTGGTATATGCAAACTAGTGCCCTTTCATGAGCTCCAGCACCATTGCTCCTGCGGAATTGCTGGAAAACAGCATTGAGGTTTTCAGGTCCATAATTGCCTCAGCTGCCAGGTCAAATAAGACCATCTTCAGCATATGGAGTTCCATTCATGGTTCCCTTGTTAATAGTTATACTTCACCTAATACTAGGCTACAATAACATTGATTATCCATCAAGTGACGTGGGATTTGCATGGGCTGTGGTAGTAGATGTTTGAACCTGAAAATGAAAGATAGTTAAGTTTATGTTAGATAAAGGACTTTCTGGATTTGAAGTGCTTCTACTGATAGTTGTGTGTGATTTTATGTTTTGCTTTCTTTTTTAGTGTGGTTTGCTTGATGTAGACAGTTTGTAATGTTGACTTCAGTACTAGAATGATCCAATAGAGTTGCATTGTCACTGCTTAGTTGTATTATGGATTTGATGTAGGTTCTGGGAGGTGATAATCCAGCTCACACGCCATTATGGATCAAGGTTATTGCTGGATCTACAGCTGGAGTGATAGGCAGTGCAGTTGCAAATCCCACTGATGTGGTTATGGTTAGAATGCAGGCTCGATCTTTGAGGACTCCTCTAGGAGGTAACTATCGCTTGAGCTACCATTTCCTTTTGTGCAGAATGTGAGTTTTGCCCAGTGCTCTTCTCATCAAGGAAATAGAAAATGTCTCTTTGTTACAGTATCTTTGAGCTGATCTATTTACTTTATAGAGCCTTGTGTAGATGTTTACTACATCTCCAAAATTTTAGAAATTGAGAAGGGTGAAGTTCTTTGTGACCATTCTGTTGGTTCTTCGTGCATGCCCTGTTTTTCAGTCTTTTCATGATTGTTTCTCAATGCAACGAATTTTCCTAATTTACTTGTCTTATTTGTGAATTGGTTGTAAATGACGCTCCTTGTTGTTTGGGCTTTCTAAATGGAAACTGGGTATACTAGAAATGGGGTAAATGACTGTTTAGACTAATCAAAAGTGTGCTCTTCCCAGGGGTTCATCCCGAATGGAATTACAGTGGTCCCTTCCAGGCTTTTGCTAAGATTGCCCAAACTGAAGGTGTATGTGGTCTTTACAGAGGGCTAGGCCCAACAATGCAAAGGGCGGCACTTCTGAATGCAGCACAGGCACCAAGCTATGATCATGCTAAGCATGCACTTTTGAATGCTAATATTGTACAAGAGGGAGTATCGTGCCACTTAATTTCTTCAATGGTAGCAGGGCTCGTCACTGCCATTGTTATTGCACCTGTAGATCTCGTCAGGACAAGGTACACTTTCTAAATTATTAAATGGAAACACTGAAAGAAATTTTCGATGGTCAAAGATTGCTATGTTAAATATGAGTTTGATTTGATGGATTAAGTGAATGTGTTGAGAAATGAACGAGTTGTTTTTGCAATCTTTTTTGCTTGGAGAGAAAATTTCTCGCATTTCACCATGTCAGCTCTATTGACACGAGTATCTTTGATGCCAAAATATATTTCTGGCCTTGCTGATCTCAGAAAATAAACTCTGCCAAATGATTCTGAGAACCCAGCTATTCATTATGAAAATTTCGAACCAGAGAATTGTAAGTGGTGGTTGGAACAGCCACCAAGGACTATGTCTCAGTCTATGCTGGCTAATGTGTAAGGAAAAGGCATGGCGACATGGTGTCCATCTGGCTGAACTGTTCAGTACCCTACATGTAATCCAAGTGGCCTTCGAGAGCATCTGCCAGACATGTTGCACCACATTCACTGGTGAGGAATCTTGATGAGCATTAACTGCTCTGTGAGCAGCTGTCCATATGTGCCAGGCAGTGAGTCTGTTGACCACTTCACAGCATGCATATGAGTGCAAAGAGGGGATTGGATTGGCTCAGTCCTGTAAGCAAACTCGTGTGTGTAGAGAGAACGATTCCAATTGTAGGATAATCCAATACTCCTTTCTGCTAGCCAAGCTTCAGACACAACATATCATAGAGAAACCCCTTAAAAGATTGATGCTTCTGTGGCCCTTGCAGTTCGTATGAATTTGGATGGAGTAGCCTTTGTGTGGAAAGATGAGCTGTGTTGCCCTCAAGACAAGCTATGCACACACAGCTCTTGGTAAACCAATGACCATTCCAAATAGTCTAGTAGTGCCATCAAAATGCTACAGGACTAGTGTCCTGTCCTAGTAAATTGATGTGTGGATTATAACCCCACAATTTTTCCCAAGGGTGGGATGAAATTTCAAAAACCATGGATAGTGACAATCCACATTGGGACAGATATTGGCAGTAGCTTCGCATGCCATTCTTACTTGTTCAGTTGAAATACAGATAAGAGTCACATTTGGTTTCAGTTTAGTCATTCCTGGAGTCACCTCAGGTCTCCATGTTACCATACTTACTGAGGAGCCTAGAAGTATGCATGCAAAAAGCTCATTATGTGATGCCGTTTGCTCAATCATGAACAAGCACAGGCCACATCTTGCTGTCAAACACAGCCCGATCTTAAGTTCATAAAACCTCATCACAAAGATAGGCACCTCATCACAGAGATTGGCCAATACTTATAAGCCAAGCTATTGGTGCATCAGTGGAGAAAATCTTATTTATGTTTGAGAATAGTTCGAACTTGGGTATACCGGCCCTTCCACTATCTGGGGTGTTAGCATTCCTGTGAAAAAGTGCATTTTCTTCAATTGGATGGCAATGAAGTGGGTTTTCACCTATTGGTACTTTCCGGCCAGTACTAGAAAGTATTCTTCATGAGAAGAATTTTGGGTGTATGATGATGGGACTGGCAACTTTTCTCTCTTGTTTGCATAGACTACACCTTATTCTTGATGAGAGGCCCCCTCAGACCTTCCACCCTTACACTGACCTTGCTCATTCTATCAATTGCCCACACAGGCGCGCACACACACAACAAGAAGCAAGAGATTATTGTTATCGTTGCTCATTATTATTGTCATTAGGCAAGATTGTGATCTGGGTTTCTTCTTTTTACCAGAATCATGCAACAACCCGTTCATCCGAACGGCGAAGGCGTGTTGTATTCGTCAACCTTTGATTGTTTTTGGAAGACGCTGCGAGCGGAAGGGCCGCATGGCTTGTACAAGGGATTTATTCCTGTTTGGATGAGGATCGCCCCTCACACCATTGTAACATTCTTTGTGTTTGAACAGCTCAGAAAAAGCATTGGCATTATGCCCGTGTGAAGTTATGATTCATTCGTTCGTCCTTACACACTTCAACAATAAACTGTAAATGAGAGGTTTTTGACCTAAAGGCGTGCAATTATTTTGTATACAATCTCTTGACATCGGAGGATCTTCTACTGTTGGAATCTCTCTCTCTCTCTCTCTCTCTCTCTCTCTCTCTCTCGTGCGTGCGCAGAGAGAGAGAGACAGACAGACAGACAGAGAGACAGAGAGAGAGAGATCCGTTTACGCTGTCGCCTATTCACCAAGAGGCCTGATGATCACCTGTTCTTCACGTAGGCCATGTTTATAAACTGTGTTGATCACTGACATAGAAGAAGATGACATCTCTCTCCACCCTTCCTTTGGCCGATTCGTGCAAATCCAATCAGCCCACAAGGATGTAGTATACCACTGTTCAAGTTACGTGTTGAGTACTAATATTCGTTTAAAAAGCTTAAGTTATGAAATTTTAGTAGATGTTAGAATATCCCATCTTAAGTAATTAAGAATGCTATAATACGATAGTTTTATATACACATACTAGTGAAAGTATTGGTTAGAAATGAATAGAATAAATTTATTTGTGTACTGGAGTAAAAGCTTAAGTTAAGAATGTGACACTAACTTAGTTTTGTTGCACCCTATCAGTAAAAGTATAGGAACATACTTAGGTTGGTTACACACTAGGGCGCTAGACATTTGGACCACTGTAACCTTGTGTGCCATGCTAAAATATATATTGACCACTCATTGTTCACACACATCCGAATAGTGGATTGGTAAAGCACACGCTCTATAATCACTAATGTTGAAGGTTTAAGTCTTGGTTGTGCTTCTCTCCAAAAAAACGAGTTATCTTATTGGTTGAGCTCATGGATAGGATTTTGGTTGGTGTGGTGGACTAGCCATGATATTGAGTAGTAGGTGACATTTCATTCTCTCATAGATCATCCCTTCATATGTCAAGAGTTGCATGGGGGGGGAACTTGTTGAAACTTTGTGCCAAATATGTACAATACACACAAGAAGAAGCTCACTTGAAAGTACAATAATAGAAATGAAGGTCAAAACATTCTATTGTTGGTTTTTCTTTTTTCTTCACACACTACACAAGATACACAAAGTATAGATAAAATACAACAAAAAGGAAAGTGACTTACTATGTTAAATAATGTATAATTAATTATAGTAATTGACTGGCACTATAACTATGCCAGTTGTAGGTAGATGTAACTAACCAAATACAATAAGTGTAACTTTCCTTTGTATTGGATTGCACTTTATTTATACACAAAGTATCGATAAGATACAGTATAAAGAAAAGTACCATATTGTGTTAAACAATGCTTGGTGCCATATAATGACCATTGATGTGTTAATTATAGATATGTGAATTTAGCTAGCTAGGTGGTTCATAATCAATATATGCACATATTAAACTTGACATCTCAATACTTCTGCTCAAGCTCAACTACATCTTTGTGACTCCAAATAGGCTTCAAATCTTTGAAGCTTCTTTACATCCCATGTCATTTTTAAAATGTCAATTACATGATCTTATATGTTAACATGCACTAAGTCAACCTCACTTGCAAGTATTTTCTCTCTCGCAAAATGGTGATGCACTTGAATGTGTTTTGTCTTAGCATGGAATACAAGGTGTCTAGCTAATTGTCTGTTGCTTACATTTTATAATGAATGACAATTGGACCATCTACATACATACCCAAATCAAAGAATGACTTTTGTAGACATATCATATGTAACAATACCTGTATACTTAGTCTCTATACTTGATAAAGCATCGTAGGTTTCTTTTTAGTACTCCAACTAGGGTTTCACTACCAAGAGAAAACATGAATTTGTTGGAAGATATTTTCTTAGATATATTATAGCCTAGTTTTTATTTGTCTATCCAAACAAATCTATATCCTTAGGCCCGACTTTTATCTGTGTATCCAAACAAATATATATGCTTACTTGCCTTATAAAAAATCCCATAATGCAAGGTGGACATCACATATCTCAATATACATCTAATTGCATCTAAATTAGGCTTTCTAGATATCTACATAAACTGACTCTCAACAAACCCAATAACATAACTCAAGTCTAGCCTTATGATAGTCATATAAATCAAACTCCCTACTATCCTTTTGAACGTAGTAGAGTCTTCGATCTTATCCCCGATATTAGCTCTTAACTTTACACTCTACTCCAATGGCATTGAAAGAGACTTATAAACAATTATACCATACTTAGTAAAATGTGAAAAATAGTAAGTAAGAATGAGAGTATAAGTAGAAGTAAATTGCAATAGCTATGGAGGTTGGAACAAGAAGAGAGAGCAAGACAATATGTGAGAACTCCAACAAACACAATGTGTGACTTACCTTTCCCTTATTCTATTGTCAAAGTAAATAATAAAGAATAAAGTGATAGTGATGAGTGGCTGTCACTTATAGTGTACAAGTATGCGGACAATAGGTAAAAAGATAGATATAGATGGGTAGGCACATGCAGCCTTAAATCCCCCAACAACCTCCCAGTTAAAGGTGCATGTGTCTAAGTGAGGAGAAAACAAGAGAAAAGGTAGCAAAGTACAATGTATATATATATAAGTACAATTGGATGAGGAATAGATATAATCTCATTCTATGCCCACCATCTTCTCAAGGAAGTTGCACGTTCCATTGGGAGACTTTTAGTGAGTAGATCACAAGATTCACATATATAGAGATCTTGACAAGCTCTATCTACTTGTTGTCAACCACCTCTTTGATAACATGCTTATGGACCTCAACATGCTTAGTCTTTGCATGAAAGATTGAATTACGTACCAAATGGATAGCACTCATAGAGTCTTAATGCAATGTAGGAGTCATATATACAATACCAAGGTATGTAACCAAGCGACCTAATCGTAGGGCCCCCTTACAAGTCTTAGTGTGGCTGCAATGTTCTCAGCCTCGGTGTAGTAGACAAGGCAATGCATTTTTGCACCCTAGACATTCAAGAAATAGCACCTCCAGCAAAGATGAAGACATAGCTAGAGGTGGACTTCCTACTATGTGCTTGTTCTACATAATCTAATTTTGTGTATTCCATGACTTTAGTATTTTGGTTGCCATAGCAAAGGCATAAGTCTATAGTGTCCTTAAGGTATCTCATGATGTACAACATCCCAATGTTGTCTACCAGTCAGGTATTGCCATATAATAAGCATCAAAATTGTGATACCATTACATAGGTGCTTGCTTAAGTCCATAAAGACTCTTCATGAACTTGCACACTAGGTGCTCCCTGTCCTTTTCCACAAAGCCCTTAAGTTGTTACATATAGATATAATCATGCAGATCCCCATGTAAGAAAGCCATCTTAATGTCTATCTTGTACAAGTCTAGATCCATCTATACAACCATGGCCAAAACCAAATGACAGATAGTCACCTTGACCATAGACAACCCTTATATACTAGCTTATAGTGACTAGGGGTACTCTTCCACTTATACACCCACTTGCATGGCAGTGTATGTTTTTCATTAAACAATGGAATCAAATTCCATATATGATTCTTAAGTGAATCAAACTTAGACTACATGCCTCTCTCTCAAGAGTGTCTATCATCTTTGCACATAGCCTTCTAATAAGTAAGGGTCGCGCTAGAATTTGTCACCATGACATAATGCACAAAGGGCTCATAATGATCAGGAGGACATGAGGCTCTAATAGAGCATCTCAAGATTGGCTATGGGCATGTATATCATGTCCTCTTTGTTCAAGATCATGATCCTTCATAATAGGTGGATCTTGGGCCACTACATCATGAGTAGTTGTAGGTTGTCTAACTGGGCATGGTTGTATGGTAATAGGAGGCTCCTCTTGAAAGATCACTCTACACACCTCAATCACTAATCAACTAGACATTAGATGAAGGAGCAGCTAGAATGTACTCATCAAAACTATATTCCAATGCATTTATCTCCTCAATCTTGATAGTAAACTTTGCGATGCTGTGATCATCTGATATCTTAGCATATTTCTATAGTTTTCCCTTGCCTTTATCACACATATCTTGGTGTATTTTATGGCACTGCGAGCGAATATGACCTTGTTATCTACAATAATGACATGTAAGGGATAGCTTGGGGCCATGGGATTTATTGCAACCTTGCATATGAGATCTAGACTTTGACTTACCTTGTTGTTGTGCATATCTACCATGGTAGTCATAACTATATTTGCCATCATTATGGCCTCTAATAGTGAGTGCATGAGAGATGCAAGCTACATTATTATTCTTTCTATTTACTTTCTCAGTAAGCAAGGCACCCTCTACATCTTTGAGTTTAAAACCATGTAAAGGAGCATTAGTGCTTATGGTAGTGCAGAAAGTATCCTATGACTCAAGGAGAGTGACAAGTAAGAACATAGCCTTGACATTCTCCTCCAGGGTAATCCCTTGCAAAGTAAGCTAGCTGGAAATAGAATGAAGCTCATTCAAATGAGAAGACATACTAGTGCATTTCTTCATACGAAGATCCATGAGATTCTTAGGCCAATACAATTGTAAAGAAGTACTTTGCTTATCATAAAGATTACGTATTTTCTCCCATAATTGCCAAGCACCACTCTTAGTCTCAACAATGACATTAAAGTTAACTTGCTTTGACAAAGACAAAATGATAGTGGACTTACATAACTTATCAAGATCACAGCCCAAGCCTCTACATCATACTCTTTGGAATTTACCCCTTTAGTTTTCAATGGCATGATTTACTTCTTTTAAACCAAAACTTGCCATATCTAGGTCTTTCAATAGTTGAAGTTATTGCTATCCAACTTGTCTATGTTGGAAACGACACTATCCCCAAAAGCACTTGAAGTAGATGTTATTATGATTGAAAATAAAAGAGAGAATGGGCTACTTTAATAATAGTAAATTAGCCCCAAAACCGAATGCAAGAGGCAATGTATTGTACTCCATTTCTTGAATTCCTTAAAGGTAATCCCTTGGGAAGTAAAGCTGGCTAGAAATAAAATGAAACTCATCCAAATGAGAGGATATGGTAGCGCCTTCCTTCATGCAAAGATCCATGAGCTTCTTAAGCCAATACAACTATGAAGTAGGGCTTTGCTTATCATAAAGATTACATATTTTCTCCCATAACTACCAAGCACTACCCTTAGTCTAAATGATATTAAACTTGCTTTGACATAGAAAAAATAATAGTGGACTTGCATAACTTATTAAGATCACCCCAAGCTTCTACATCATACTCTTTAGGCTTTACCTCTTTATTTTTCTATAGTCTAATTCTCTTCTTTTGATCCAAAACTTACAATATCGAAGTTACTGCCACACCCAACTTGTCTATAATGAAAATGGCACTATCGTAGAAGCAGTTGAAACATATGCCATTATGATTGCAAAGAAAATGGAGAATGGGCTATTACAATAGTAGTAAATCATTCCCAAAACTAAATACAAGAGGTGGGGTGCAATACAATGTATGGCTATCCATAAAATGAATGCCGCACTAAAGTGCTCAAACCAAGTGTCTGCTCTCAACAAAATGACTCAAAATAGAGTTTCAACATTTTTGTCTATAAAACTATAGTAAAAGAGTATGCAACTATAGTTAAAAGGCCAAAAAATGATAAGCTCCCATTGCTAGGGAGGTCCAAGTAGCAAGTGGGATGTACAATGTAACTAGTAGTGTTAAGAAAGAGCATAAACCACCAAGTGCCAAATACTATCAAACATCTAAAGGTGTCATTTACATAGATGAATACCAAAGTGCTTAACAAGCATGTGTCTACCACTAACAACATGATGAAAGGAATAAGTATTATCTAAAAGTAAAAGTAGATCAACCCATTGTAGGCAATGTCCACAAAGACACTATATGCATCAACAAATAACTGAGGATACACAAACAAGAGACTCCCACTATCTTTAATAAACCAAGCTCTGCAAGGAAATGCCAATGTACTCCCATTGAAGAAAATATAGAATGTCAAAGTAAGCTCAATACATAAGGCTCATAGCATCCAAGAAGCCCAAGTACATCAAATATACATCCAGGAGCATATACATACAATAGCTCTTCAAGCCTCTAACTAAGAAACCAATGAACCAAGTGCCCACTGAAAGTAGGTATGTAATCAAGCTCAAAACCAAAGCTCAAAGGTCAATAATTTCATAGCCATGCATGTACATTAGTGGGAAGTATCCATATATCCATGTACCATCCTCCCATAGCACGTAGGCATCAAGTACATCAAATACATGTACGAAAGCAATAAATCTTATGATTGCTAAGCAAAATAAGCTCTAACCAATCTATAAATCCTTCTTGAGCATTAATACATCTTCTTAGATTTGAACCTTCATTGCATAAGCATTAGAGAAGCATTAATCTTCAAGATTTGTTGCCCCAAATTGTGAATAGTAGGTCTATCCAAAACAGTAAGTCAACGGATGATCACCTCTATCAAAAATGGTGCTCAAGTTGGGGTACAAAGTGCCAAAAAGAATCCCAAAGTGCTAGATAATGAGTAGTAGGAGTAGTAGGATTAATGGTTGAGGAAGGGGATGAAAGGAATATTATCTATATTTAAGCCAAAAAATGGGTACTTGTAGTGGGTTTCCTCTTAAGCCTCAACCTTGTCCCCTACCTAAAGTCATTTACTGGAATCGGTAAAAAATTCATCAAGATCAGATAGCCCTCTTCATCATAAGTGATGTAAGAATTTATATATGGTTCCTCTTTGAGTGGTTCTTCCATGAAGTGTACTGGAGCATCACTCAGTGGATGAGTGATTGTAGGTCCAAGCAGTCTAGATATTCATGTCAGATTAATGTCAATCCTAAGAGCTATGGGTCATTGGTCATTAGGTGCAGGACAAACGAGGGAGCTCCTCTTCCATACTTAAACTATCTATTCATCAAATAGTATGGTTCTGGGTATGGCTACAGTCTTCTTGGTAGTTGGCAGTGCACACCCTTGTGGCCCATTCTCCTACAATTTGCAAAGGTGCATGGTCGCAGATCCAGATACTATGATGGGACATGGTTGCCACCATAGTGGATGTACTAAATATGTGGTTTTATGGGTCGGTGCAGTGCATCCTAATTTTTTGGAAGCTCCAACTTAAGTCTTGCCACTTCTTGTGAGATATCTACACTTTTTCCTTTGTCTTGGATATGTATGAGAGGTTGCTCACTATGTATTGTGGTTGTACCATTACAAATCCTAAGACTAACAACAACCTATATAGCTTTAGTGTTTCTCTCCTTGAGCATATTGTTCACATGGATTGCTTCTTTGAAGACTTTGGCTAGTGTGTCTCGTTGCAAAATTGAATTGATTGCTTGCACTTTATAGAGTTCATCCTCCTTTATCCCATTAATGAATACAATGGACACCACCTTTTAAGTGAGTCATTCAACTATTAGAATCCTTTTGTAAAGACTCGGAATGTGGGTAATGTAATCATGAATCTCCTATTTTTCATTTGACTGACATTCATCAATTTGATAATTAGATTATCTGCATATCTCACTTCAAATAATTTCTTAATAAAGAAGTCCTTTAGGGTATCAAAATCATTGTGTTTAGAATTATTGAGACTAGTGAACCAGTTGTGTCCTTTTTCTCCCAAGCATAGCCTAAAAGCTTGTGTGTTATAGGTAGCATCTTGAAGGTTGTATCATTGGCCTTATTTCCTCCTCTATTTCAATTATCATCTCCCTTTCTAGTCTTCCCACATGTACTATTTTTTGTGTTGTGCGAGGAGTTATTGGATTTCAATTGAAAATTCTTGAGGGTCAACCCCTAGGTCATCACTACTTGATCTTGATGCTCACATGGTGACTTTTTGTTCTTATGCAACTAAGGTTTTGGTGATGCTAATGAGGTCAGGTAAAGTAGCAAGTTCCCTTATCAAAGACACCTCTTCTAAGCTCTTGTCGCACTATGTTCGTATTTCTTGACTTGTGTGATCAGTAGGTTTTGTTTTATAGTATTTTCCCCCTTGTGTTAGTATTTTTGTGGCTCAATTTTATGTGGTTCCTAAAGTTTTTTTTCTCATTTGATTTTTTATTATTGGTGGATTTCTCTCTCCCTTTTTTGAATGACTTGACAAGTACACATGTTTCTTTCAACAACATACAATTTTCTTCTTGTGATAAATGCAAATAGAAATGAATGGTGCACAATGGGCTTTCACAAGCAATGTAAATAGATGTAATGTTGTTTTTTGCCATAAGAGTGCACAATCAAACTTTTTGGTCAATTTCCATGCAACATTTAAAACTTGACAAGAACATCAAAGCTTCAAAACATATATCATTCACTCAAGAACTTTGCGTCAACTTGGTTGATTTGAAAATTTAACCCCCCTTCACTTTAGATATTAGTTTTACCTGTTAAGGTTCTACACTTTGTTCACCCTAACTCTCAACTCAAGTTTTGAGAGATCAAAGTAGTGCTCACATAAACTAGTTAGGAGTGATTTGGTCTCTACTTGCAAGGCCTCCCTAGCAATCTTTTGTTCTTTTCCTTGTATCGTACTTGAGCCAATTCCATTAGAACTCTAGAGTGTTCCTACTCCAGTTCTTCATGGCTGGCAATTGTCACAGGTTTTGGCTAATCCTCAGGTGGTTGACTCTTCCTTGTCAAGCGTTTCTATAAGGTTACAACTACCATTGCGATTGATCAACTAGCCTTGTGGAGATTGAGAATTTAAGATGCTCAATGGTGCATTGAGTCAAGGTGTAGAGAAATTATCATGGTTTTTTAAAACATTAGGATGTCCTGACATTGTGGGCATTCATTGGTAGTGCTTAGTCAAGATGCATGGGTTTTAGTATAGGATGTGCGCCTTGTGCATTCGAGGACACTCTTATCAAGAAGATGTTTCTTTTGAGGTAGAGAGAGGGTGATACTTGTGATTGAAACACTCGCCTTTCTCTTAAGCAATAGAGCTTCAAGTCTGAGTATGTGTAGTTGTGGTACTTCAAGTATTGCCCCCTAGCTTTTGTTGTGCCTAATTGTCATGAGTAAAGCATGCTAGGGTAAGGGGCTTGATTATAAGTGTCTCCAAGGAAGCCAATTACTACATGCAAAATCTAAAATGAGTGTATGGGTGCCCAAGTTAATGTATGAGTGCATGTGTGCTTGATTCCTTGTGAAAGTGCCTAACCCAAGATTGTAATTCTAAAGTAGTGTGCATTAGAAAAAATTTGAAATAAAAAATGGGCCCATAAAATAATATAGTTTAAGATGTGGACCTTTTGGATTGTCCAATAGGAAGGCTAGATGTTGACATCCATGGAGGGTGAATCTGCTTAAAGGGAGCTCTCTAGCTCAACCCTTGAGACCTACAGACTGCTTATTGGTCATGCATTTCAAGCCGAGCGGCCATGGCTACCTCTCACATAGCCGACACACTATCCCTACCCATGGGGTGTAGTGAGCTTACCTTGATGCTTGATTGACTACCCCACTCTCTCTTGCATGCTAGTAGCTTCACGATCCTTGAGGCAAGCTCAAGAAACCTCAATCCCTCTCCGTCAAGCTCCATCCTACATAGCCACGAGAGACAAGAGAAGAGAAGAGAAGATAAGATAAAAAGATGAAGAGAAGAGATGGGGAGCTTCTTCTTCTCGATTCCTCACTCTCACACACTCACTCCCTCACTCTCTCACACTCTCTCACTTGCTAACTCAAGCACAAGCAAGAAGACAAGAGAAGAGAAGAAGAAGAAGAATAAGCTTTTTGCCACACAACAAGAATGAGCTTCTCATTCACCTTTCAACTTTATATACAAAACCCTAAATCCCTTTTGGGCGGTCATCCCCTTATCCCCCTTTTCTTACATGGTCGTTAGTCCCTTTTTCCCATTGTCCTCCTCTCTTCTTAGCTTAGTCCTATCACCCGTTCATAGTTACAAATTGCACAAGAGGGAGTCTATAGCTCTTTTATAGAGGTTTCGGTTGTGCCTTTATATTTAAAAGTGCCCCTTCTTGCTTTTGGCTTCCTACGGCTTTCATGGTTGCATCTTGTACTCCTAGTGGTTGTTCCCATGCTTTTAGATTTCCTCCAGTCCCGCTCTCTTGTAGGGTGTCTTTTCCTTTTTTTGCCTTGCGCTTTTCCTATTGATGCCTCATTTTCTGCTTCCTTTTCTTTGAAGTAAACATTACCCCCCTCCTAGTTGAGTGCCAGTCCCATGGCACTACTGGGTGGTGAGTCGGACGGTGTTGCTGGGATAACCAAGTGGCTTTTTGAGTTTGTATACGAGCCATGTTGAAAGGTGTGTTGGAGGGATTTATGGTTGTGGAGGGCCCTTGCGTCAAATATGAGCCCTGGTGTTAGAGCGATTTATGGTTCTGAAAGGCCGTTGAGTTGGATATGAGCCTTGGTGTTGGAGGGATTTATGGTTCTAAAAGGCACTTAATTTGGATTTAAGCTCTGGTGGTGGAGGGATTTATGGTTCTGAAAGGCCCTAATATGAGTCCTAGTGGAAGGTGTGAAATACGCGAGATCTAGAGCATGGCAGATGCGAAAGCTATGGAGATTGAAAGAGGAAAAAGAAACTCATGAAGACATTGACCCTGACTAGGACAAATTGTTACACAAGTGAATTAGGTTCCAAGATTGAGACTTGGACTCATAAACACAATCTTGTGTATTGACAGTGACATGACACTTTACTGGAAAGAAAAGAGTACTATCATTGCATTAGAAAAAGAGTGCAAGTACAATGCTTTATAGGATTTGAGTGGTGGTACTTTCTCGTACTGTGCATATGGGATTCTGGTCTCCTGAGCCCTCACTGCTCCTCACAAAGGGACTGAAGTAGGTGTGATTGCAAATATCACAACACCCCTCCTCAATCACAACCAAAAGTACAAAGTGTGTAGAGGCTTTAGTGAAAGCAACACCTGCAAAGTGTGGGCACACGATAAACATGGCAAAACACCAGAGCCTGTCACAGAAAAGGGTAAGTGTGGATACCACAAACATGATGGACATCCAGAGGCTGTAGCAGGGGCCTCACAAAGTGTAGAGAGGCTGTAGTACAAGGATAACTAAGGAGTTTACAAGTTTATGTCTGAGGCATTAGGGCTAGGAAACACGCAACTAAAAAAGTCTGTCTGAATAGAAGGATTGATGAGGTTTGTCCTTCTCCTAGTGGTCTTCTTCTTCTTTTTCCTTTTCTCCGTTTTCTTCTTCTTCTTTGACTGCAACTAGATAGGCCTTTTGGGACCTCTTTCTGGCGTGGCAAAACTTCTCGATGTGTCCGGTCCTTCTGCAAAAATCACAGAAGAGCTGATCCTTCTTGCCTTTGTACCTATTGCCAACATATAATCCATGCTCATCTCTAGAGATACTTGGTTCTTCCTTAGTTTCTAGCTTCTTTTCCTCCTCTAACAGTGATGCTTGGATATCAACAAGTTCAGGATTTGGCATGTTGATTCAAGTTGTTGATACATTGTTATATTCAGGAGGCAAACTCTTAAGTAGAACACCAATGCAAACATCTTCTTTCATTTTAATGTTGATTCTTGCAAGTTGGGATAGAAGTCCTTCCATGTAATTTAGATGTGTGGCAAGTGATGTACTGGACTTCATTTCAAGCCTGAAAAACTCAATCAAGAGACCATACTTTGATGATTTAGACTGTGCACCAAACAAGGTGTCAAGTCTCTTCCATGTATCCTGTGAGGTCTCACAGTTATCCACATGGTGGATATAGCTGTCATCTAGCTCCAGTTTGATAATGGCCTGAGCCTTATCATCATTCTTTTGCCAAGTGACAGCAAGATCCGCATCACGAGGCTTCTTTTCTTTTCCAGTGGTAATGGCCCAGAGGCCCTTCTTTATCAGGATTAGTTTGATGCGGGTCTGCCAGGTATGAAACCCGGCTCCTTTGAAATGGGCAGTTGGAGAATATTTGCCCATGTTTGACTTGAGAGACCAGCAGCAAATCAGTTTCAAATGACTAAGAATAACCAACAATGAGTTGATCTTTGTATGTGTCAAAAGACACAAGCAATGGTAGTGAAGTATCAAAAGATACTAGTTTGAAATTTAATGTTTGTTGCTTGAGTTTGACTTGATGATCTTCAAAAACTCTTCATAGCTTCCCCTCCTTACTGATTTGATGGTTTAATACTTGCTGAAAAATTCAGATTAGAGTGGCCTTGGCTTGGTTTAAGTGGCATGAGAGAGAAAATGAAGGAAAAATGAGCTTGAAGGTAAGTGGCGATGGCTGTCCTGTCAAAACAGGGACCAACGACTGGTAAATGAGCTCCCATGAGCTCCACAGATCGAATCTACTCAAACCCTTTGAGATGGAGGACCCTCACTTATGGGTCTAACTCCCCCTAAGAGGGTTTGTACTCATTTTACCTGAGTTGAGAGATCTAAGCCTTCAAAGTGGTCACTGTCAAAACTTCACCTAGATTTGGAAAAATGTAAATACCGGGCATGGTGTGCATCAATCTCCCCAAATTTTATACCAAGAAGTTGCGCCTTGACCTGAAGAACAACTCTCAAGAAGAAATCTCGAAGAGATATGGCCTGGTTGATGAGATATGGCTGCTCCAATAGAGGTAGGTAGGTGCTATCCACAGACACAGTTATGGCAGCAACTCTGAAAAGAGGCAATGCTGAGGCTATAGTTGGCCAATCTCAATGATTGAGGTGCCAAAGAGGAGCTCTAGAAGTAGAGAAACACTTCTCTAGAAGGAAGTTCAAGGAGATTTGGCGTGTGGAGAGAGATATGAAAGCTTCAAGCTGACAGGGTGTTGCTGGCTATGGCTGCCATGGAAGCTTCATTGAAGGCATGAATGCAAATGAAGTTGGAGATAGGGTCTAGTACTCAAACTGAGCTGAGCAGAGATGGAAAGGAGCTGAGAGGAGTGAAAGGTGAGTTGGGCCATGCTCAACTGAGCTCTGATACCATGTGAAATACGCGGGATCTAGAGCATGGCAAATGTGGAAGCTATGGAGGTTGAAAGAGGAAAAAGAAACTCATGAAGACATTAACCCTGACTAGGACAAATTGTTACACAAGTGAATTAGGTTCCAAGATTGAGACTTGGACTCATAAACACAATCTTGTGTATTGATAGTGATGTGACACTTTACTGGAAAGAAAAGAGTACTATCACTGCATTAGAAAAAGAGTGCAAATACAATGCTTTATAGGATTTGAGTGGTGGTACTTTCTCCTATTGTGCATATGGGATTCTGGTCCTGAGCCCTCACTACTCCTCACAAAGGGACTGAAGTAGGTGTGATTGCAATTATCTCAATAGAAGGTGTGTTGGAGGGATTTATGCCTTTGAAATTGAAGATAAAGTTGGACAAATCCCTGTGTGGAGAGAGGTGGATGTGTGGATCCATATTTGAAATTGAAGATATAGTTGAAAGATCTGGCATTTGGCCCTCCGTGACTGCCTTCTCCTGTGTTGTTCCAAATGAGCTTCTTCATTCACTTTTTGACTGGGGCTATTGCGTCTCCCTTGCTTTGTTGTGCCTGCATGGTGACATGTTGCATAAGATGGGGAGTGCATTGCATGGATGATGGGGCCTTTGGAACTAGTGGTTGGGGCCTTTGTTTATACTTGGAAAGAAAAGAAGGTACACTACCTGGGGGTGTTTCTGCCTTATTGTGGAGTGTGTGGTGCCCCTGCTTGTGGAACTGGGAGATGGGTCTAAGCACTCCGTAGTGTGGTGTCCCACACTTGAGGACCTATTTTGTGCATAAGGCAGGTGTGGTGCAAGGGGCTTAGGGTGACGGAACCATAGGCAAGAATTACCTTGCAAGGTATGTCATGTGCCCTAAGCATGTGTGTCATGGGGGACGGGGCTAGGTATGGAAACCCTAGGTGCAATGATTGTGGTACTCGAGGTGCTTTTGGGGGGGTTCACTGTTTTCATTTTTTCTTTCTTTCTTTCTTTCTTTCTTTTGAGTAGATGATTATAGCCGGCATTTGGATGTAAGGGGTGCTCTTAGGCTCTACCTTGATCTTCCTCGGATGATTCACGAGGTTGTCTTAGGGACTTAGTCAAAAAGGTGCGGCTCTGCAGGTATTCCTTGATGCTAGCCTTTGCATTAAGAGGTGTGGTTGACAAGAAAGGATGATTACACCTCGTAAAGTGGCTATCGCTTATGTCTTCAAGGATCCTCATACAAAACAAGGGAAGCAGGGTTGCCCTCATCATGAGCCTAGCCATAGCGTAGCTATCTATTCCTAGGTTAATGTCAAAAAAGAGTAGGGGAAGGTGGGCTTCCTCAGCTACTGTGGCTTTTGTTTAAGCAAAAACCTAATGGTCCTAAGGTAATTACAAGTAGTTATGAAGGCTGGGTCCGAGTAGGAAGAGAAATCCTCGAGGAAGTGGTTGATGGATGGGTGCAAGTCCCCTGCTCTAAAGGTCATGCATTCCTCGGGAGTTGCTACATTGAGATTGTAGATCTTCGAGAAGTCATATCTGCCATGCACCCCCTATCATAATCCACTTCGTGTCTATGAGGGAAGGGCATGTAGATAGGATCATTTCGTTCTTCATGTAGCGTGTTGTAGAAGGCCATCCATGCATCAAAATTTGGTGTCCCTCTTGTCCTTCGTGCTAGGGGTTGGCCCCTCGCTAGAGGTTGTGGTCCTCTGACTAGGGTCAAACTTCAAGAGCTTCTCTCTCTGAGCTGGTCATCCACCCTAATTGCTTTGTCAAAGACCCTAGCTAACATCTCTCACAGCAGGCTAGAGTTACTTGCCAAAGCCTTGTACAACTCCTCACTGCGAATTTCATTCATGAACATGATGGAGACAGATCTTTCGTTGGGTTGCTCATTCGTGGAGATTCTCTTGAAGAGATTGTGCACATGAGTGATGTAATCTCTTATATCCTTATCCTTTTGACTGACATTTGGACTATGAGGTTATCAGAGCATCCTACTTCCAAGAATCTCTTAATGAAGAGACCTTTTAGTTGCCCGCTCCGCCACATCTAAGGTGGTGTACCATGTCCTACCTTTATCATCTAAGTAGAGTCCAAATGCTTGGGAGTGTTGTTCAAGTTCTGTGAGATCGTTGGCCTCGTAAACTTCCTCGAACTACTCTATGAAACTGTATGGGTTGCTACTAGGATGGTACTTGTCCAACTGCTTAGCTACTACATGGATTTTTTATTGGCTCTTTGCCCCCTAAGTAAGTCCCAGGCCTGAGAGTAGAGAGGTCACCAGTACTACTGCACTTTGTTCAACAGTCCTGTGGTCCATGAGCCGCTCGCTTAGCATGAGGTCTACATCTAGCACACTCTCTCTCTCCACATTTGGTCCCACTTTTCTTTTTATCGACTAAGGCTAACATGCGTCGCACACTTCGTGCACATCTATGTCCTGTTGCAACTTCCTAGCTCTCTACTTGCTGTTGTAGCCTGCTATGCCTTGTAACGCTTTCCTAACTGCTTTCCTCTCTTCCTCTAGGCTTGCCACTAACTCCTCTACTGGTCTACTGTGGATTATTGTTCTGGTTAGTAAGTCATATTCATTGACCATGTCTTGGACCGTGACACTAGGAACTCACCCAAGTCCATAGCTACTGATCTGTGTTTTCTCTTGACATCATTCCCGCTTCCTGCTACCCTCAATCTTGATGTTCTTTTTGTCATGCCACCATCTTCAAGGGTCCTATTAATGGGGCTCTGAGGCACCTGAGTATGTTTTGGGGTCTCCTCTTATTGGTGGGTTCCTTCAAGTTATTATGTCTAAGTGTGTTCCTTTTTATTGAAAACAGTCCTCAACTTGTGTACACTCAGTGTTGGGTGCTCTATTATGCATGGTGCAAATTCAGGCTTTCTGTCCTTTTGGTGCACTTATGTAAAAGAAATCGCTGTGGGGTGCACAAACAAAACAAAGCAATCATACACGCATGGCTACCCCCTTGGCTTGTCCATGACCTAGTATGGCTCTAAGTCACGTTGAGGCTGTTAGAGGTCACTTCTAAACTGCACCGTTGCAATTTTCTCTGGTCTTTAACTTTAGCAAGTGGGGTCGGGTTTCTAGGGGTGTTTGGGAATGTGTCCCAATTGGTCCTAACCTAGGGGATGTCCTATTCATGGTTCTATTGTCCTATGCCCAATTGGTTCGATTCCCAAAATTGGACAATTCGATTTTGGGAGTCGAACAGTTCGACTGGTATGTCCAATTGGATGGTCCGATCGGACGACCGGGCTGGTCGACTCAGAGCTTGGTCCGAGTGACAATTGGGTGTCTAATTGAGTGGTGGTCCGAATGGACCAATCAAATGGTTTGATTGGGGAAGGTCGTCCGATTGGATGGGTGGGTGTATGATTGGACTCTTGGTTTGATCGGACCAAAGGGGTTCATCTGACTGTCAAAGTGTGTCCGATTGGATGGGTGTTCCAGCTGCAAACCCGACGGTGCATCGCGATGCATCTTGGCCTATTTCTCATAGTGCTTATTACGGTCCCCCTGACATGCCTTCTAGATCACATCAATGGCATATAAAGAAGATCCTTACGATCCTGGATCCGTCAAAAACACCAGAATCAAAATGCATGATCTCCTCTGTGATCAGCAAGTCTCTCTCTCTCTCTCTCTCTCAAGCTCTCTCTTTCACTCTCAGTGTGCAAAAATGAGCTCTTTTCCCCTATCCTTGGGGTTTTAGGATTCTGCCTTACTCAGTCCTTACCTCCCAACTCACCCTCCTTAGTCATTAGGCCTGGAAGCCTGTCTTTTTTCTGCTCTTTCCTGGTTGTGCCCTATTTACAGTAGCAAAACCCTACTATTTTCTCACAATCTTTTAGTCCTATCCTACCTTAATGCAAACAAAAATCACAAGACAATGCTTGGGCTGAATCATCCTACTCGTCTACACATTAGAAACCCAAAATACTTACTTGTTTTGTAAATTAAAATGCCTAAATCTCCTATCTAGCTCAAGTACCGGTTTGGGAATGAAACCCTACTGCCATGCTCGATTCGAAGCGCGCGGTGCTCAAGGCTCGAATTTGTTGGTCTCGACAATGGAACCAAAATCAGGGGAGCTCTCTAGCTCAACCCCCAAGACCTACGTACCAATTATTGGTCAAGTGTTTCAAGCCAAGCAGCCATGGCTACCTCTCACATAGCCGATGTGCTATCCCTACCCATGGGGTGTAGTGAGCTTACCTTGATGCTCAATTGAGTACCTTCCTCTCTCTTGCATGCCGGTAGCTCCACGATCCTTGAGGTAAGCTCAAGCAACCTCAATCCCTCTCCATCAAACTCCATCCTCCATAGCTGCAAGAGACAAGAGAAGAGAAGAAGATGAAGAGAGGAAATGGGGAGCTTCTTCTCCTCGATTCCTCACTCTCACACACTCACTCCCTCACTCAAGCACAAGCAAGAAGACAAGAGAAGAGAAGAAGAAGAAGAAGCTTTTTGCCACATGCCAAGAATGAGCTTCTCATTCACTTTTCAACTTTATATACAAAACCCTAAATCCCTTTTGGGCGGTCATCCCCTTATCCCCCTTTTCTTACATGGACGGCCCTTTGTCCCATTGTCCTCCTCTCTTCCTAGCTTAGTCCTACCACCCGTTCATGATTACAAATTGCACAGGAGGGAGCCTGGTGCGCTTTTACACAGATTTCGGTTGCGCCTTTATATTTAAGGTGTGCCTTCTTGCTTTTGGCTTCCTACGGCTTTCATGGTTGCATCTTGTACTCCTGGTGGTTGTTCCCATGCTTTTGGATTTCTTCCGAACCCACTTTCTTGTAGGGTGCCTTTTCCTTTTTTCTGCCTTGCGCTTTTTCTCTTGATGTCTTGCTTTCTGCTTCCTTTGCTTTGCAATAAAACACTGCTCTCTCCAAATCTTGGGTTTTTTATTTAAAAAAGAGATAGTTGGGGATTTTTAAAAGGGGTGAATGAATAGTGCACAAAATTTGAGTTTCTCTTACCTCGTATTCCCCTCTTTTTGAGAAAATTTTCGATTTCTTTTTCTCTCAAAAAATTTGTTTGACCAAAACTTTAACAACAGACTACTTCCCTCTCTTCTCCATTCTGGTAAATTTTCATCTCCATTAAAGCTCTTTGGTGAGAGAAATTAGGGTTTTGAGTGTTCTGCTTATCTCTCCACTTTCTTCTCCTTGCAACTTCCAAAATTTGGGCAAAACATAGATGCCCATCTCTCTTTGCATTTTCTCTTGTTTGTTGTTTTTAAAGTAGGTTTTGATATCATTACTTACTATTATTCTTATTTTGTTGCAGAGATTGTTTTGGATAGGAGGCAGAAGCGTTCATCTACACACACACACACACACACACACACACACACACACACACACACACACACACACACATATGTGTATGTATGTATTGTTTTTCTTTTCTATTGTGTTTTCAATAGACCTTGATATTAGTTATAATTATTGTTATTTTCTTGTAGAATTCATTTGGAGCAAGAGGTGAGGTGTTGATCTCTCTCTCTCTCTCTCTCTCTCTCTCTCTCTATTTTTCTACTTTCTATTATTTTTTTAGTATACCTTCATGTAAATACTAACTCTTGCTATTGGCTTTTTGTAGAGATCAATTTGGGTAAGATTAGATAGGTGCTCAATTTAGTGGCCTTGGTTGGATGGCTTCATCTCTAACCCCCTAGCCCTTCTCCCAATTCTCTCACATATACTCAGGGCACAACAAGGACATGACATACATAGGGAGCTCAACTCGCCCACACTTAGACTTGTCTCACTCTTTCACTCACACATGCTCTCTCTCTACCTTGCTAGGGTTTTGATGCTAGTTCTAACTTTCATATCAGTTGTTGTCACATCACTTAGCAGAAGGTAAAGCAAAGATTCTATAGCTCTAGGTTTTTATCAACAATGATTCAATCTTATCCTTTGTAAATTAGTTTATAAGAAAAAAATTCCAATTTTGTGTTTCTTTTATTCATGCAACTATCTAGATAAAGGGATTCATCAATTGAACAACTAGTCACAGTTTTCTCATATCTATGATTTCAATAGGTTTTAATGATTATAAGTTTCAAATCTACTGTTGTTAATACAATAAAAAAAGTAGTATAGATATTCTATCTTGTAGGTAAATTATCTCTTGTATATTATAAGAACTCATGAATAATTAGTTATTTTGGTTGTTATTGAAGTGCTATGTTTCTATGGCATGCAAGTATTGTATAAGGTTTAGGCAAAGCACAAAACTCTTGATCAACTATTTTGTTGTGGTGAGTGATTCCTTTATACAACAATATGGATTTACTAGAAGTCGAGGTTTAAAAATTCTTTAATTTATTGATCATATGTATCCATTTGGATCTCCATACCAATTGGCTATAATCCATGAAACGTTTGTATCATATCATCCATATAACGTACAATGTGCTGATTCATAGAATATCTCATGTGTCAATCCAGTTTGCCTATTCAAATTTGCATGCCATGTGGCTACCATCCTTGTATCAACTACTCTTTAATAAATACACTTTCATGCAATGTATTGAGTTAGATTAAACTCCTATTTATTATAATGAAATTTCTTTTTGCAAAATTCTCTAAGTATTCTTGTACTACTCTTTCCATTCTATTTCATGTAAATGGTATGATTAAAGTGACGGCTTGAAACTAAATCCTTACTTTATATCAATGTCCATACCTATATGCATTGCAATATCAATGGTTGTGTTTCTTTACAAAAGTGTAGACATCTCTTAATGCCATGTTGATCAGCATGGCATATTGGTGATTAGGCCCATCAATAGAACATTCACATGTGAGCATACGAAAGACAAACTCTAAATGGCAATGATATGAAGCTATGACATCAGCAATGAAGGACCTAAGATGCTTATTATTTATGGTATAACACATACTTCTTTACATCTATTGCCTATAGGCTATAATGCTTGAGGGAAAAATAAGCATTCTCTCAATAGAAGTACATAATAGGAAATATGAAGAAGGCAATTGGATCACAAATACATATCATTGCTTATCTTGGGTACATATGTGTCCAAGTATGAAGGGAACTTTGAGGGTGGTGAAAGCATCTGCAATTATTGATATATCAAAGAAATGGAAGGGTAAAATTTTAGCTCTTAGACAAAGAAAGGTTGACTCTCACCTTGTAATAACAAAGGTGTCTGTATAACATGTATTCATGCAAAAGCAAATATATATTACACTCACTGTAACGTTCAACGAAACATTGCAAATAGTAAGTCTTTGCAGCACATTGAGAATGAGGAATTTCATAATATCTATGTAACTAATTGTCTTGTATTTATAGAAGTATCCCCTTTGGATTGTTGTGAGAGGAAAAATGTTGAAAGTTTTACAAGTTTTTTTAAGTGTTACCACCTCAAACTTGGAAGACTGTTCTTTGAGGGATATACAACCAAGCACTCGCAAAGAACCTTGTATTTTTCTATGACTCCAAGTACATATTGTCCAAGAGGGGTCGAGAATATAGAACCCTTGAGTCTATATATGTACCACATCTCAATAGCATAGAATGGCCATTGTGTAGTGGTGACATTTTGCACATGTAGCACAAAAATTTTGGTAGATATATTAACCTCTATGAAGCCAAGCATTGGCTCAAAGAATGTACGCCTAAGTTGGTTCATACAAATCATAATTTTTACGCATATGTTCAAGGAATGTGAGAGTTTGAGACATACCAAAAGCATATATGTCATGAAAAGTACATCAAATGATTATGTAACAAGGATTCTAGGCAAAACTTGGATGTCTAAAATTACTCATAGTCCTAACACGCTAGAGTGTCAAGTCACAATAAGGGACATGACTTTTAGGTAAAATTTTACTCTCTTGATTGACTATTTTCTTACTTTGGGATGGATCAACTAACTTTCCTTTCCAATTTCAAGTACTTTGTCGCATGATAGACTTTATGCCTAGTGTTTAAGTATCATAGATGGAGGATGCTCAAAGGCGAATGGCTATGCCTTGATTAAGATATACGTGAAAGTAAAACTATGGATGTTATTGTCATTTGTGGGGGCCATGAGCCCCAAGTGTTGTAGAAGGAGGACGATTGGCCCTTGAGTATAATGCACCAAAAAATCACAATACTGGAGAATCCACCTCCTAGCTTCTATTTTAAATTAGATGGTAGGAAGATTCAAAGTTGAGCTAAGGTAACTATTCCCAATGGAAAGTGTGTCACTCCACATATTTTAGAAATCGTAGAGTCTCCTTAAAATTTCAACTCTACATGTTATAATATCCAACACTTGTAAACATTCAGATTTTTTTGGCTAATGAGATATTATCACTTTGTAAAATAATATACTTGTAATATTTTGTTTTTTTATTACTTTTTATCTTATCATATATTTATGTAATTATATTTAAAACTATTCAAATATATGTATGTATACATGTACTTTAAATTTTGAGATAAGATGCATGCGCCCAACTATACTCTAGGGGATTGCAACATCTATCCTAACCTTAATTCTTTTGAAAACATATACACATTTTTTAAATTGAAATAAGATACATACATCCAAGCATCCACCCAAGGATGGGGATAAGGTGCCTCTCTTTCCACGTTAATTGATAGAGTGCATGTGTATTCTTGAAATTTATAATGAAATTTTTGAACATATATAACATCCTTTTATTGATATCTGATATGCGTATGTACACCTAAATAATGAGGGGGGAGAGGGAGGGGGACTCCTTCTAGATCATAGATACAATGTGCAATTGCTACATCAACACGTTTATATATGCATGTGAACTTTACAAATACATTAAGTAAAGCCATAACTAGACAATATATGCGAGGAATCCTTTAATGGTTTAAAACTTAGGGTTTTTAAGGTGGAACTACTTTGGTTCTTGTTCCTTTCTTTCATTTCATACATTCTCTCTTCATCTCTCTACATCTACCACATCCAGTCTCCTTGCTGCTATGATGGGCTCGCATACACTTTGACATATGGATCCATGAGACTCTCTTTGCTAGCTAGCATAATGAGATCTTTGGGGTCTTGTCAAAGAACTTCAACCTTGAACACATGCTCTCACTATTGGATCCCCCCTTCAGGTGTTGGAAGACTTTGTGATCACCGTCACCACCTGCACATACCCCATCAAGGGATCTGATTTGACTTGGGTGCCTCTAGAACACCTCATGGTATTTCAAGCAAGGAAGAACCACCAAAAAGTGGTGAATAGGAATTTGTTGGCCCACATGGATCCTTTGCACAGAGTATACACTATTCCCATGGGCAAAGGAGAGCGATGAAGATAGAACTCCACACGTCGTTGCTATCACATACACAAGAGAAAAGCCAATTGAAGAGCTAATAAATGTTCAAGAGGAACGTTTGATGGTGGCCGACGAGCAAGGGTTGGCTCTCATGGTGCCATCCTCTTCAAAAGAGCCACAAGTCCACAAACCCAACCTCGCCTCCTTGACACCTATTGAAGTAGATGGCATGTAATACTTGCTTCTATTTGATGTACTATAATACTTAAAAGTGAAGAAAAAAGAGTTTTTCTTTGTCCTAGTTAGGGATTTTATGGAAGACTTCATTGATTATGATTATGTGGATGTGCATCCAATGATGGTAGAGACTAGAAGATATAATGGCACAAGCTTAGATATAGTGAGTGCCATTATAAAAACGTAGGTGTATATTTCCTTGGCTAAAGAAGATTACCTTGTGCTGGATTGAGTTTTAAGTGCTATAGCACAATCTGTTCGAACCAAGGCCCAACTTCCTACCAATGAGTTTGTTGATCCCTCTATCCAGAGAGGTTCCTTGTTGATACACAAGGAGACAAAGAGA
The DNA here is from genome assembly GCF_053477565.2 of Lygodium microphyllum. Lineage (NCBI taxonomy): Eukaryota > Viridiplantae > Streptophyta > Polypodiopsida > Schizaeales > Lygodiaceae > Lygodium > Lygodium microphyllum. The sequence continues at coordinate 117,382,934 of NC_141137.1, read as the reverse complement.
CAAGATGATCTAGAAAATGTGATCTTTCTAACAATCATATATTTTTATGTGACAAAACTTGACCCTAGGGTGCATTGGGTCCCTTGGAGTCCATTGGTGAAAGCTTGGTAAAAAATGATGCATGCAACTACCCTATCCAAAGTCGGCATCTAGGATCACTGTTTGGTAAGAAAAGTGGCTTCAAGGACCAAACTTTGAACAAGGGGTCTCTTGGTATTTTTTAAAGCCAAGAAGTATATGCTAGGCTCTTATCACCTAATGGGTGAGCATGGTAAAGTTTCGTCACATTCTATTATAGTTTGGTATTTTAAAATTATCTTGTATCAAAATTATGGGTGGATTGATAATCAAGAAATGAATGTTGCAATTGTGAGCCCTTAAAAACTTTGCACCATATAGACTATATAGAGATATCAAGAGTAAAGTTTGCAACTAGAAATTATAAATTTTCACATATTCTTCCTATTGAAATTGATCATGCTAGCAAAAACTATAGCGAAGATGCACACTGAAGTTGAGAGTGAAGGATGAGAGAAAAAACTTAATTTATATTTTTAGGCGAGTGAAACATTTTTGCACTGGGATATAGTCACGTATCTAGTGTACAAGGAGAACACTATTCCAAAAAAGATAACATTACAAACTATATTCATTCCATTGGGAATGGATGCATCTTTCACTGCTTGAAGATTTCTTATAAGTTGGAAGTCCTTGGGAGTTATAATGATGCATTTCACATGTATTGCACAACATTGAGCATTAGTCATTAAGTCTACCAAAAAGGCATCTACAACACATTGCAGAGCATGAAGACATTCTTTTCTAAAGTGATCGGGTCTATCCTATCCCTATGCCAAAAACCACCTCCAGCTTTCTATGCATTAGAGGTCTTACACAATATCATGAACAAGTTTTGAGGAACTCACCTTCAAGATGATGAGATCAAGAGAGCCCCAATACTTCCTAATTTCTCTTAGGGCCACTATACATGGCTTCCACTTGTGTTTTGTTTTTGGATATTGAGAAGGACCCCTCTCAAGGTAACTTGAGGAAGTGGGGTTAGGTTGAAAAGGGGGTGGTGTAGACTATAAAGTGTCATTGTTCAAGATTGTATCTGAGCTAGTAGATAGTCTATGAAGCAAAATACGATATGGGGCTCTGGAGAAAAAGCTTATTTGCGGTTACCTTAGACCTAGCAATGTTTCCTATACATCAGAGATTTGAAATCTTGATGAATTAGATAGAAAGTAAAACCCTCTTATATAGTTCTTAAAATTTAAGGCTAGTTCACATAGATGCACTCTCTCTTTCTCTCTCAAATAATGAATTTGTGTTCACACTAAACACATTCTTCATCTTACTATCTTAGCTCTTTTTTTTAGTGCATTTATATTATTCATACACAATTTTCTCCATAATTTTTTGAGTGCATTTATATTATTCATACACAATTTTTTGAGTGCATTTATATTATCCATACACAATTTTTTGAGTGCATTTATATTATTCATACACAATTTTTTGAGTGCATTTCAATTTTTTGAGTGCATTTATATTTTTCATACACAATTTTCTCCATAATTTTGACAAAAACGTGCAATGAAAAATATAAATACAATCTAATGGAATATTGAAGATGGGCTTCCAAGTGGGATCCTCTTTATTGCACATTAGTGCAACACTTGTCACCCTTTGTCAATTCTTCTTCTTGTCCTTTCCTTTCAGCCTCTCTATCAAGCAATATAGGCATGGATGCTTTGCATTTGCACCATTGGAGATTCCACATATGCATTTTAAAGTTCTCAAGTCTCCTACAAGATGCCATTCTACCTAGTATTAACCATACCCTTTAATTGAGAGCATCTCGTCATGTTCTTGATGATGGATGATGTTTGGAATGCTTGTGTGTGTAAAGAATATTTATAGCAGCCAAATGTTTCCTTAGGAATCTCAAATACAGCGAGCCATCACACATGACATTTTAGTTGAACACTAAAGTTTCCAAGGTTTCTCATGTCAAATTGTAAAGCTCTCTTCATCAAAGTCACACTAACTCTTCTAAGGTTTACTTCTTTGACGATCTCACTTTTCTTTAATTTTATGAAAAAGTGTAGCTTACCATTGCATTTCTTAATAGACATATTATAGTACATTACCGTCGTTGTTAACCTCAGCACAAGAAAAAGCAAAAAAGGTGAAAAAGTGCAAGTTGGGAGCTAAAAGAGGCAACCCAGAAAGAAATCGGACTTGGAAGAACCCAAAAGCGCAAGCATGGCCAAGAAGTCCAAGGCGCAGATACTAGAGCCCAAAAGTGCTAAAAAAGAGAAGGCCACCTTTGAATGTAAAGGCGTATCCAAAATCCTTATAAAAGAGTGCCAGGCTCCCTCCTATGTAAATTGTAAGGGTAGATGAGTAGTAGAAAGGAAGATAGGAAGATAGGAGAACAATAAGAAAGAGAGTCTAGCCACAGTCGGGGGCCATGTAAAAAAGGGGGATGATCGCCCAAAAGGGATTTAGGGTTTAAACGAAAAAATAGAATGAAGAAGCTCATTCTTTGGTGTGTGAAAAACTTGACCTCTTATTCTCTCCTTCTCATTTGTTTGTGTGTGCTTGAGAGAGGGAGTCTGAGAGTGTGACGGAGTGAGTGTGTGAGGGTGAGGGATCTAGGAGAAGAAGCTCTCGATCATCTCCTCTTTTCTTCTCTTCTCTTCTCTTGTCTTGTCTCATGCGTGGCTATGGAGGATGGAGGAGGGAGGAGGCTACTCGTTTGAGCATCAAGGTAAGCTCCCTACACCCCTATATGATTGAAGGCGTGCTGCCTAGGTGAGAGATAGCCATTTGTGCTCGCTTGAAATGCTTGAAAGAATAAGTGGTCCGTGGGTCTTGGCGATCGAGTGTGAGCTCCCATTACATTTTGGTTCCATTGCCGAACCAATAGATTCAAGCTTGAGCACCTGCATGTCTCAAATCGAGCGACAAAGTAAGGGTTTCATCCCCGAATCAGAGCTTGAGATAGATAGGAGATTTAGGCTTTTTAAAATTCAAAACAAGTAAGTATTTCAGTTTTTTATGAGTAGACAAGTAGGAGGATTCATTTCAGTATTTGCGTTTTGATTTTTGTTGCATTTAGAGTAGGATAGGATTAAGAAATCAAAGAAAAAAGTTTAGGGTTTCTGCTGTAAAACAGACCAAAATAAGGTAAAATTAGGGAAAATATGGGCTTGCAATCCATTGACAAGGCATGAGCATTAACGGGGCAACACTTGGGCATTATAACAAGGGCTTCAGACCCAAGGAAGGGGGTTGGAAGGCTCATTTTTAGTTCTATAGTACAGAGAGAGAGAGAGCTTAAGAGTGAGAGTGAGACTTCAAGCTTCCGACAAATCAATCAACTTTCCCAAGAGTTTTTCACTTGGATCAGGTAAGTAGAAACCTTCATGTGTATCTACCCTTGGATTCTGGAGATCCTTGCTTGTGGGCGTGGCCAAGATCATTGCCACAAATCAATATTTTGTTGCCGCTAGTTGCGTGCCGACGGAATCGGGCATGGTCCACAAGGGTCCAATTCCTAGAATCGAACACTTGGACGTCCAATTTTTGGAATTCAAACACTCCCAGATTTGGACAGCACTTTGGGCTGAGCCCCAGAATCAGCCCTCAATTGCTTACATTCAGCCCAACTCAACTTGAACCTACCCACTCGGTCATATGGCCTAGTCACACTCAACCTACCACATTCGACCCAACTAAACTCAGCCACCTGAAATTTGACCCACTTGATTCGGCCCCATCCCATTTGACCCAGCCATTCAGCTAGCCGGTTTGGACTAACTACCACTTGGACAACCATATTCGATGTTCGATTCAGATGATTGGCCATTCCACCCATCTTGCCACGTGGCATTTGGACTGTGATTCTATGTTCAGGTCGAATCTGACACTCAGTCCTTGCAATTCGGACCAACTTGGCCAAATCTAGAATTTCTTAGATTTGACATTTGTAGACCATGACTAACCTGGACCATAGTCGAATGAAGCCTCGAAAGTGATACAAACAAACAGAACACCTTTTTGGTGCAAGGAATGAGAGAACCATCAAATTGCAGATCTAGCAATGATGCTAGTCAACTTGCTAGCCATCACCCCGCTAAGAGCACCAAACTGAACTATAGACCTTGAGTTGGACTTTGACTGAAGTGGAAAGACACAACACATACCCTAAAGACCAAAGAGAGCATCTAGTGACTAAACACAATGCCCTATTCATCCGAGAACTTAGACCAGAGTGCGAAAGTTGCATTCATTATTTTATGTTCGCACCCACATTGTTTTCAACACTTGAAATGCACTTGGAAAAAACTGACAGCTTGATTTCACACAGTCCATAGAAAAGAGCACCACATAGTGAGTGTAAATAATTTGAATATTTCTTTAAGTAACAAGGAACTTACCCAAGATAAGATAAGCTGAACAAACCCACTAGTGGGAGGAGACCCCAGACATTGAACAGTGGCCAACAACCCCAATCACTGAAGACTAAGAGACTTGAATCGTCAAGCCAATTAGGGAGCAATGTCAACAAGCATGATTAGGAACACAACTCTACTCGACTTGATCAATCTAATTGATGCCCTAATTGCTCAGGAAGTCAGCAATATGTCAGGAACCAATGCCAACCCGTGACGAGCTTGGACTTGGGAGAATTCCCAGTCCGTCGACACCCAGCAAACTGATGACTGGTATGATCTACAAACCAAATGGAGCATCATGGTAGACCATTTGAGGACATCTTAGCCAATCTAGAGGAGGAGATAAGATTGGCAAGGGAAGCACTGCAGAGCATGGCCGCCTACAATCGAGAGAATGAGCTCAAAAGTTGAGAAAATAGATAGAAGTGTGCGAAGTCCAACATATCTTTCAATATGTCTTAACTGTCACCAATAGAGCCAGGACATGATCGAATGCTAAGAGGAAGAGAGGCTTAGAGGTTGATCATAAGCTAAGTGAGCTTCTCACAAAGTGGCTCTTAGACAACACAACTTGCAGAGCAAAGCGGATCAGCTCTAGCGACTACATTGCTAGCAGGACTAGGAATCACCCTGAACTCTAGAAGCCAAACCAAGATACATGCGGTTGCTAAGCAACTCGAAAAATATCAGGCTAACAATGACCTATATAACTTTGTGGAGCAGTTTGAGCAAGTATGCAAGGTGAACAACCTCATAGACCTTGCTCAACGCGCACAAGCTTTTGGACTTTGGCTAGGAGACAAAGGATAGGTGTGGTACACTAGTTTAGACAATGCTGAACACAATGACTTTAATACCCTTGAGTCTCTTCATTGAGAGATTCTATGAGGTGGGATACGTTGATAACCTCATCGTTAGATTGATGAAGATCACTCAAAAGGACAAGAAGGATATCCAAGACTATGTCACCCACATGCAGAGTCTCTTTAAGAGAATCTTAGCCACCGCAAAGTGACCTAGTGAATGAGCAGTCTCCACCGTGTTCATTAATGGAATCCGAATTGAAGAGCTTTACAAAGCATTGGTGAGAAACTCAAACCTGAAAAGGGATGTGCTAGCTAGGGTCTACGAATAAGCCATACGAGTGGATGATCTACTCAAAGAGAGGAGATGAAGACCCACAACCGGAGACATCACTACCTCTAGAACCTCAAAAAGAGCTCCAACTGCTAGTGAAAGATCTAGCCAAAGCACCCAAGACAAGGGGAAGATTGTGGATCAGAGCCAGGAGTTGGCAGACGTGTAGCTAGAGTTGGCTAAGCTGCAAGAGATGATGAGAAGGCCCGCACAACCTCACATGCAATGCGTGCATTGTAGAGTAAACCACCTTTCAACCAAGTGCATGGATCCTAGATCCATACCCTGTGCCAATTGTGGTAGGTTTGGCCATGATGCACTACATTTCCAATTACCAAGGTGGTTGCCATATCCACAACCATACAATTAGCCTCGCTACCTAGGGAGTAGATTGCCACATTATGAAAGGGAAGCTCCACTAGCTCTTCTAGCACCCAATGATTCAAAGCTAGTTGTTCCTAGGGGTAGATTGACACATTACAAAATGGAAGCTCCACTAGCTCTTCCATCACCCAATGATTCAAGGACCTTATGTAACCCATCCACCGAGTGATGCTCTAGTCCACTACTACATGGAGGAGCCAAACGATGAGAAACCCTATATGAGCTCATACGTCTCATACAATGAAGAGGCCAATCCAGTTTTCATGGACTATCAACCAATGTCGGTGATGGCATTAGGTAGAGATAGAGGCCAAGGCTTAGGATGGCAGACCCAAGAACCATTTTCTTATTGGATTTGCGGTCACCCACCAAGACACATCTCCTCGCCTTGCACCGAGAGGGAGCAAGCCTATCGAGATAAGGCTGATCTCCGATGTGCAAAAGTGCAAAATCACCCACCCTTTTTCTGATTGCCCTAGGCAAAATCCATCCTCTAGTTCAAAAATCATGCCATCAGCACCACTCTACATGATAGCCAAGAACTCTAGTAATCTACCAACACCAATGCACCTACCACAAGCACCTCCAATGCTAGAACCCCCTGTAAATGAAAGAGTAGCCACCATCACACTGAGATTGAGAAAGAGGGTAAGAAAGTGGTGGCACCTACCTACCTACACATATCAGTGACTACCCAAAAGACACAAGTCTTTAATGCACTCATTGATGAGGGATCTAACCATAACACCCTTATGCACAATCAGTAGACCCTCATTGGTCAGCCCCAACTACAACCTTCCAATGCTAGACTTAACCCATTTGGAGGACAATCCTACTCACTACTGGGAAAAGGCAAATTAATGGTCTCCATTGAGACTAAAATCCTACCTATGATCTTCTACGTGATGTCTAACACCAAGGCTGTTCGTAAGGAATCGCTCCTAGGACGCACATTCAAGAAACAAGCACACTGCAATATTGACTATGACTCGCAACGCATTGTTAACCCCAACGCGAAGAAAGCAAAAGGAAGTGGAAAAGATGCAGGGCAAAGGCGGAAAAAAGGTAGCCCGACTGAAGAAAGAAAAGGAGAAAATGCCAAAAGCGCAAGGGCAACCTTAAAAGTCCAAGGCAAAGGCAAAAGGGGAAAGGCGCATTTTAAAATAAAAAGGCGCACCCTGAAATATTGTAAAAGAGCGCCGGGCTCTCACCCGTGCAATTTGTAAATGTAGATGGGCGATGGAAAAGAAGCTAGGAAGATAGAAGGACAATGGGAAAAAGGGCCTAGAGGCTATGGCCGGCCATGTAAAAAGGGAAAAGGGGATGACCGCCCAAAAGGGATTTAGGGTTTTGTATATAAAGTTGAAAAGTGAATGAGAAGCTCATTCTTGTGTGTGGCCAAAAGTGGCTCTCCTCTTCTTCTTCTTCTCCTTCTTCTTACTTGCTAGAGCTTGTGCTTGAGAGAGGGAGTGTGAGAGTGTGAGGGAGTGAGTGTGTGAGGGTGAGGGACCGAGGAGGAGAAGCTCTCCATCTTCTCCTCTCTTCTTCTCTTCTCTTCTCTTCTCTTCTCTTGCTTGTGGACATGGAGCTTGGAGGGTGGAGCTTGAGGATGAAGCTTGCTTGAAGCTTGCACTTGGATCGTGGAGCTACCGGAGTGCGCGGGAGAGGAGGTAACTCGAACGGCATCAAGGTAAGCTCACTACACCCATAGATATGGATGGCGTGTCGGCTATGTGAGAGGTAGCCATTAGAGCTCGGCTTGGAACGCTTGAAACAATAAGCGGTCCGTGGGTCTTGGCGGTTGAGTGAAAGCTCCCACATTTTGGTTCCGTTGCCGGGACAAACGGATTCAAGCCTTGAGCACTTGCATGCTTCGAATCGGGCATTGGAGTAGGGTTTTCCCGAACCGGTGCTTGAGGTAGATAGGTAGGAAGCGAGGGGGTTGAAGAGGGTATTCGATCTCCTTGGCAAGTAGGTTTTTTGCTTTCGTGAGATTTATGTTGTGGAATGGAGTAGTGTAGGTATTTAGTTTGTGATTTGGATGCATTTAGGATAGGGAAAAACAAAGAAGAAAACAAGCAAACAATAGGGTTCCCTGTTGCTGTATAACAGGCGAAAACAGGGAAACAGGGGACCAGATTTAAGTTTCTGGGTGAGACAGGGACAGGGCACCAGCTGTAAGGTTCTGCACTGCTGGGAAAGGGCCTTAAGAGGCCTGGAAGGCCAGGACAGACCTCAGTTCCTTGGTTTGCCTTGCGTGAGAGAGAGAGAGAGAACTTCTGGTTCACAGGACGAGGGAGCGCTACGCCGATTTCTAGGCGTCGGCGATTCGTGCTGCTCCAGGTGAGTCTGGTGTTTTCCAACAAGTGCTCTAGTCAAATCTAGAAAGTCTGTGGTGATTGTATGCAGCAGACAGTAAGGAGGGGTCAAACGCGTGGGAATCGCGCCCGCCGCCGATGCAGTCGGACCAACTCGCAGTGGTCCGATTCCCAGAATCGGACCACCCGAGTTCTGGAGTCGGACCGTCCGATTTTCAAAATCGGACCGCCCGACTGAGAGTGAGTCGGACCAGTCTGGTCCGATTCCCAGAATCAGACTAGCCCGATCGGACGTGCCACGTGGCACTCGGACCACTCAGACTCGGACACTCGGACCACTCGGACCAACCCGTCCGATTTTGAGAATCGGACGCTCGGACCAATCCATAATCGGACCACTTAGAATCGGACCTACCAGAATCGGACCACCCTATCCAATCCGATTCCCAGAATCGGATCACACCATTCATGTACCAGCCGACATGTTCCCTGCTCGCCCCCATGGGAGCCCCACACCAACAGAGCCCCAATCACCCGGCCACCCAGACTCGCCCCGCCTCGTACAAATCGAGTAGTCCATGATGCATAAAGGGCTTATCAAATGATCACTGGCCATAACTTTTTGTTTTTAAATGGTTAAAGTGTTCCCGACTTGTTAAGTGTTGACATGTTCCCGACGTGTATGAACTTTTCATATCTGCGTTTAATATATTTTACGCCTTTAGCAAAAGAAAAAGCTAATCAAGCGCAGGTGATAAATGTCTAAGTCAACACCATAGAATTCAGATCAGTGATGTCTCCTTGCATTGCACTGGCTTATTATAGTTGCGGCATCTGCCATGCTTGTACTCTCATGAAGCGACAAGTGGATACAGGATGGGACAGATCTTTCGGCGAAAGTGTTCAATGCTTGATCACCGCAAGACCATCGACCCCCCAAGGAGCCACGGCAAAGCCACCCTGCCGAAATCACGAATCACCCTTGCCAACCGTCCACATTGCATGGCCCAAAACACATTCCTGGGCCACGCCCCTTTCTGGGTCAAGCTCTATAGTTGGCTCACGGCAGTCGTTACCTCAATTGTACCCACATCACATGCGCCGTAAGGAGGGTTGCAATATCTCAAGTGTATCTCCCCCTTTCGCCAACTGCTTCTCTAACAACGAGGCTAGGGCACAATCATCATTGTACTATCCATTTTCTGAGCCTTCGAAGCTTGACATTTTCCAACCCATTGAAAGGCTAATAGCCTCAACATATTGTAATGGTTGTACTCAGGCAAAAAAAAAAAAAAAAAAAAGCTGAAAAGAAAAGAAAAAGAAATGAATGGAAAGATAAGAAGCACCCACGATCACAGCTCAGCACCTAGGGGTCCTCAAATTAGGTACGTCTGGTGACCTTGGTCGACCGGAATCGCCCCTAGTCCCCTAGCCCCTTACAATCACCCACAATTGTTCAGGGCACGTCAAGGGCAGGACATACCTGGGGAGCTTGTCTCTCCTAGGGTTAGACCTGTCACCCTGACCCACTTGCACAATTTTCTGTTGCACTCTGCCTTAGTACCATTGCAATCAATGGTGATAAGCACCGCACGATTGGCCATGAAAAGTACACCGTACTCATCAAGCAAGTCCAATAGTTTCCAGCTACTGAAAGTGCGGTGTCCTTGTATTCAATTATGCTACATCGTGCAGTCACAATGCAAAGGATGTCTCATATACCTTCACGTGTACTCCTCCACATGGACAACTTTGCTTCATCCACGCATTGTTATCAGAAACTAGCCCACGGTCTTCTAACTATGTAATATCTAAGTATACACGAGCACTCACATAATATATGCACCGAAGTATATCCACAGTTTGGGTCCTCAAGTGCAGGACAATACTCTAGGCTTGCTTAGAGTTCGACCTGTCTCCCAAACTAATCAAAATATGTCTTGTGCACGGTGAGAAGCCTAGAACTACCCCTTAAGGAGAGACCACATGTGAGGTTTTCCAATTGCAGGTATAAGGTGTTGTTCACTCTTCATCAACACTCAACTTTGAACGCTTGTCCCTTACCATCCGACAAGCCCGCAAAGAATCGTCATGTGCAAAATCCCCAACAAACCAACACTTGTGCTGGCCATCAATGCAATCCCCAACACAGCATAGCCCTACCACCAACTCCAACAACCTTCCACCAGCCACCTTGGCCACCAACAGGCCCCCAGGACCTTCTACCACACCACCACCAACACTCCTCCATGGAAACCACAAGCATCCTTATCACCCACGTCTCCGGTACGTGCTACAGCCTGCTACCTATGACGGTGAGTACCATGAGACTGGCACTCGTCTAGGAGGGGGGTAATGTTAACCCCAACACGAAGAAAGCAAAAGGAAGTGGAAAAGACGCAGGGCAAAGGCGGAAAAAAGGTAGCCCGACTGAAGAAAGAAAAGGAGAAAATGCCAAAAGCGCAAGGGCAACCTTAAAAGTCCAAGGCAAAGGCAAAAGGGGAAAGGCGCATTTTAAAATAAAAAGGCGCACCCTGAAATATTGTAAAAGAGCGTCGGGCTCTCACCCGTGCAATTTGTAAATGTAGATGGGCGATGGAAAAGAAGCTAGGAAGATAGAAGGACAATGGGAAAAAGGGCCTAGAGGCTATGGCCGGCCATGTAAAAAGGGAAAAGGGGATGACCGCCCAAAAGGGATTTAGGGTTTTGTATATAAAGTTGAAAAGTGAATGAGAAGCTCATTCTTGTGTGTGGCCAAAAGTGGCTCTCCTCTTCTTCTTCTTCTCCTTCTTCTTGCTTGCTGGAGCTTGTGCTTGAGAGAGGGAGTGTGAGAGTATGAGGGAGTGAGTGTGTGAGGGTGAGGGACCGAGGAGGAGAAGCTCTCCATCTTCTCCTCTCTTTTTCTCTTCTCTTCTCTTGCTTGTGGACATGGAGCTTGGAGGGTGGAGCTTGAGGATGGAGCTTGCTTGAAGCTTGCACTTGGATCGTGGAGCTACCGGAATGCGCGGGAGAGGAGGTAACTCGAACGGCATCAAGGTAAGCTCACTACACCCATAGATATGGATGGCGTGTCGGCTATGTGAGAGGTAGCCATTAGTGCTCGGCTTGGAACGCTTGAAACAATAAGCGGTCCGTGGGTCTTGGCGGTTGAGTGAAAGCTCCCACATTTTGGTTCCGTTGCCGGGACAAACGGATTCAAGCCTTGAGCGCTTGCGCGCTTCGAATCGGGCATTGGAGTAGGGTTTTCCCGAACCGGTGCTTGAGGTAGATAGGTAGGAAGCGAGGGGGTTGAAGAGGGTATTCGATCTCCTTAGCAAGTAGGTTTTTTGCTTTCGTGAGATTTATGTTGTGGAATGGAGTAGTGTAGGTATTTAGTTTGTGATTTGGATGCATTTAAGATAGGAAAAAACAAAGAAAAAAACAAGCAAACAGTAGGGTTCCCTGTTGCTGTATAACAGGCGAAAACAGGGAAACAAGGGACCAGATTCAAGTTTCTGGGTTAGACAGGGACAGGGAATCAGCTGTAAGGTTCTGCAGTGCTGGGAAAGGGCCTTAAGAGGCCTGGGAGGCTAGGACAGACCTCAGTTCCTTGGTTTGCCTTGCGTGAGAGAGAGAGAGAGAACTTCTGGTTCACAGGACGAGGGAGCGCTACGCCGATTTCTAGGCGCCGGCGATTCGTGCTGCTCCAGGTGAGTCTGGTGTTTTCCAACAAGTGCTCTAGTCAAATCTAGAAAGTCTGTGGTGATTGTGTGCAGCAGACAGTAAGGAGGGGTCAAACGCGTGGGAATCGCGCCCGCCGCCGACGCAGTCAGACCAACTCGCAGTGGTCCGATTCCCAGAATCAAACCACCCGAGTTCTGGAGTCAGAACGTCCGATTTTCAAAATCGGACTGCCCGACTGAGAGTGAGTCGGACCAGTCTGGTCCGATTCCCAGAATTAGACTAGCCCGATCGGATGTGCCACGTGGCACTCGGACCACTCAGACTCGGACCCAACCCGTCCGACTCGGACCACTCGGACCAACCCGTCCAATTTTGAGAATCGAACGCTCGGACCAATCCATAATCGGACCACTCAGAATCAAACCTACCAGAATCGGACCACCCTATCCAATCCGATTCCTAGAATCGGACCACTTTGAAAATCAAACCACTTTTTGATCCGACTCCCAGAATTGGACGTGACCAAAATCGGACCACTAGGCCGATCGGACCAACCCAAAATCGGACGTCCGATTCTGATAATCGGACTCCTGAAAATTAGACATTTGAGAATCGGACAAAAAGTGTCAAAATCGAACAGGTATCTAGAATACAAATTTTGACACATCTAAACCCCGAGATTGACCCCAAAGGCTACCTAGAGCTAAAGGCACATGATAGATCCATCACTGGGCTAAAATTTAGAGCACTTAGTTCAAAATTTGGCTATAAACGGTCCTCCAAATTGTGCATGGCTTTTACCGTAACGGCCTTGCGGGCCGGCGGGGGCTGCCCCCCCAGACCCCGCAAAGGGGGCTCCTCCGCACCTCCCCCAAGTAGGTTGGAGAGAAAACGCGCGCCGTGACAGGTCCTCCAAATTGAACCAATCTGGCTCATCTAGGCCTGAGCCCCCAACCATGCTAAAGCCTAAGGAAACTCTTAGAACTTTGCATGAGATAGCAACCGAGCAAGCCCTCGTTGAACATAGAAGTGTCACAAAATGCTTAACTGAGTTGGAGGCTAAGCTCAAAGTGGTCGCACGTGTCTACATCCTTGCGGACATGGGCACGATCCCCAAAGAGCAGCTTGGAGATTACTTGACCTTTCTTCTATCATGGGAAGAACAAGAACATCTTAACGGGCACTACGACAGGCTCCTGCATGAACATATGCGACTCATCCCTGACGAGGAGGCTGATGAACTGCGCTTAACCGTCACGTTCATTGAAGTGCTCTGCCGACCGAATCTCATAGACATAGAGCTACTAAAGCGACTGTCAGCAGACCAGAGTCAATTTGAGCAGGGTTGGTGCGAAAGCCGCATTGTAATGGCCGAAGTAGGGGCTCAGATCATGACGGTCTCAGAAGAGCGATTGGCCAAATGGCGCTCTCAAAGAGACCCAACCTACGTGGCACCAACTTCCCTTCGAGTGCTGACTGCCATTCAGGGTATGGACTTAGCTGGAACTAGCCAAGAGAACGCTTTGATTGATAAGGTTCTCACTAAGGAGGAGTTACATATTGCCAGTAGACTCGGTCAAGGTTCCATGCTACTCGACGTGGCAAAATATCTATCAGTATTAAGTCAGCTGCCACGAATACTAGATGCGTGTGCCACGCTCCGGTACAACCTTGAGTTCTACACTTGGTTCTTATCCTCGTAAAGTGACATGGATTCATAAATATGTATATAAATAAACACTACTTTTTGTGTCACCGTGTATAAACAATGTCAACACACACAAGTAATGATAGTCAAGCGCAGGGAGAAGAGTTGGTTCTAACATGCTAACCTCCTCAAGTCCTCTTCTCATCACACATTTAAAAGCCGTGTGACCAGCCCCACCTCCAGGTGAGAGCATGCAACCCACATTGCCGCCATAGGAAGCCTTGACCAACAACTCTGATGGTGTAGGCAGGGTGTAGTCCTTTCCAATACACATGCTTCCCTTGTTGGTCTATTCTTTCGAGAATGTGCCCTGTCCCACTCCACGACAACCAGTCCACGCGACTTAGCATAAACTAATATCCGCTAATGACTGGAGGCCACGCGAACATCAGCATGGGGGCCATTCCTCTACAACAAACACCGCATGCCTCACCCCTCCCCTTCTTGTCATGAGCGCTTCATAAACCACACTAAAATCCCTTCCATGCAAACAGTTGTATCCTGTATCAAGGTCTAACCCTTGGAGTGCATCTTGCAGGTTTCCTTTGGCGGTGGAATGCATGGAGAATCATGGAGATCTAGCATGCAAGGACGCTCTTCGCAGAAGGCGGGAGCATGTGGCACATGCCCCTCCACCGGAGCGCTATGTGCCCACCATCAAGAGGTATGCCAAGAAGCGAGGCCCTAAGCGACACTGCCCAGGGCGAAGGCCGAAGAATCCTCGAGTCAGGAAAGTCGAGACTCGAAATGCGCAACAGGTAGTAGCACTAGTGGCACGAACTCCCAGCTCCCGCTCGGGCCCCAGATGCTCAAAGGCAGGAAGGGCAGCTCGGGAAATAGAAGAATTTAATGAATTATTTAAAGAGATTTTGGAGACGGTAGCAGGCCAGGATCACACCATTCATATCCCAGCCGACATGTTTCCTGCTCGCCCCCATGGGAGCCCCACACCAGCAGAGCCCCAATCACCCGGCCACCCAGACTCGCCCCGCCTCGTACAAATCGAGTAGCCCATGATGCATAAAGGGCTTATCAAATGATCATTGGCCATAACTTTTTGTTTTTAAATGGTTAAAGTGTTCCCGACTTGTTAAGTGTTGACATGTTCCCGACGTGTATGAACTTTTCATATCTACGTTTAATATATTTTATGCCTTTAGCAAAAGAAAAAGCTAATCAAGCGCAGGTGATAAATGTCTAAGTCAACACCATAGAATTCAGATCAGTGATGTCTCCTTGCATTGCACTAGCTTATTATAGTTGCGGCATTTGCCATGCTTGTACTCTCATGAAGCGACAAGTGGATACAGGATGGGACAGATCTTTCGGCGAAAGTGTTCAATACTTGATCACCGCAAGACCATCGACCCCCCAAGGAGCCACGTCAAAGCCACCCTGCCGAAATCACGAATCACCCTTGCCAACCATCCACATTGCATGGCCCAAAACACATTCCTGGGCCACATCCCTTTCTGGGTCAAGCTCTATAGTTGGCTCACGGCAGTCGTTACCTCAATTGTACCCACATCACATGCACCGTAAGGAGGGTTGCAATATCTCAAGTGTATCTCCCCCTTTCGCCAACTGCTTCTCTAACAACGAGGCTAGGGCACAATCATCATTGTACTATCCATTTTCTGAGCCTTCGAAGCTTGACATTTTCCAACCCATTGAAAGGCTAATAGCCTCAACATATTGTAATGGTTGTACTCAGGCAAAAAAAAAAAAGCTGAAAAGAAAAGAAAAAGAAATGAATGGAAAGATAAGAAGCACCCACGATCACAGCTCAGCACCTAGGGGTCCTCAAATTAGGTACGTCTGGTGACCTTGGTCGACCGGAATCGCCCCTAGCCCCCTAGCCCCTTACAATCACCCACAATTGTTCAGGGCACGTCAAGGGCAGGACATACCTGGGGAGCTTGTCTCTCCTAGGGTTAGACCTGTCACCCTGACCCACTTGCACAATTTTCTGTTGCACTCTGCCTTAGTACCATTGCAATCAGTGGTGATAAGCACCGCACGATTGGCCATGAAAAGTACACCGTACTCATCAAGCAAGTCCAATAGTTTCCAGCTACTAAAAGTGCGGTGTCCTTGTATTCAATTATGCTACATCGTGCAGTCACAATGCAAAGGATGTCTCATATACCTTCACGTGTACTCCTCCACATGGACAACTTTGCTTCATCCACGCATTGTTATCAGAAACTAGCCCACGGTCTTCTAACTATGTAATATCTAAGTATACACGAGCACTCACATAATATCTGCACCGAAGTATATCCACAGTTTGGGTCCTCAAGTGCAGGACAATACTCTAGGCTTGCTTAGAGTTCGACCTGTCTCCCAAACTAATCAAAATATGTCTTGTGCACGGTGAGAAGCCTAGCACTACCCCTTAAGGAGAGACCACATGTGAGGTTTTCCAATTGCATGTATAAGGTGTTGTTCGCTCTTCATCAACACTCAACTTTGAATGCTTGTCCCTTACCATCCGACAAGCCCGTAAAGAATCGTCATGTGCAGAATCCCCAACAAACCAACACTTGCGCTAGCCATCAATGCAATCCCCAACACAGCATAGCCCTACCACCAACTCCAACAACCTTCCACCAGCCACCTTGGCCACCAACAGGCCCCCAGGACCTTCTACCACACCACCACCAACACTCCTCCATGGAAACCACAGGCATCCTTATCACCCATGTCTCCAGTACGTGCTACAGCCTGCTACCTACGACGGTGAGTGCCATGAGACTTGCACTCGTCTAGGAGGGGGGTAATGTTAACCCCAACACGAAGAAAGCAAAAGGAAGTGCAAAAGACGCAGGGCAAAGGCGGAAAAAAGGTAGCCCGACTGAAGAAAGAAAATGAGAAAATGCCAAAAGCGCAAGGGCAACCTTAAAAGTCCAAGGCAAAGGCAAAAGGGAAAAGGCGCATTTTAAAATAAAAAGGCACACCCTGAAATATTGTAAAAGAGCGCCGGGCTCTCATCCGTGCAATTTGTAAATGTAGATGGGCGATGGAAAAGAAGCTAGGAAGATAGAAGGACAATGGGAAAAAGGGCCTAGAGGCTATGGCCGGCCATGTAAAAAGGGAAAAGGGGATGACCGCCCAAAAGGGATTTAGGGTTTTGTATATAAAGTTGAAAAGTGAATGAGAAGCTCATTCTTGTGTGTGGCCAAAAGTGGCTCTCCTCTTCTTCTTCTTCTCCTTCTTCTTGCTTGCTAGAGCTTGTGCTTGAGAGAGGGAGTGTGAGAGTGTGAGGGAGTGAGTGTGTGAGGGTGAGGGACCGAGGAGGAGAAGCTCTCCATCTTCTCCTCTCTTCTTCTCTTCTCTTCTCTTCTCTTCTCTTGCTTGTGGACATGGAGCTTGGAGGGTGGAGCTTGAGGATGGAGCTTGCTTGAAGCTTGCACTTGGATCGTGGAGCTACCGGAGTGCGCGGGAGAGGAGGTAACTCGAACGGCATCAAGGTAAGCTCACTACACCCATAGATATGGATGGCGTGTCGGCTATGTGAGAGGTAGCCATTAGTGCTCGGCTTGGAACGCTTGAAACAATAAGCGGTCCGTGGGTCTTGGCGGTTGAGTGAAAGCTCCCACACGCATTCACCTTGCCATTGGCAATGTTCGGATAGTGATAAGTTTTAACAAAGATAGCACAACTTCATCAAAGCCTGCAATGCCACTAGTGGAGGAACTTAATGCAAGGTCTAAGGAGGGGGGTTATAACTTGTCCCATTTTTCCAAGGACAAGTCGCGGTTGCAACCTAAAGGAGACACATCTAAGACTACTAAATAGGAGCTCAAATGGGTGCCCAAATGACAACCACAGCTACCTAGAAGGCAACCCTCACGAGTCCTGACCACAAGTATCACGTCTTAGGCCTAGGAGGCAAAGCTGGTGCTATCAAAGTAAACGAACAGTCACAAGCCGCAATGGGTGCCCAAAGACCTATTGTGTGCTCAAGGCTCCTATGAAGGCAACATCTGGATTTGGTTGCCCAAGTCTCGGAACAGTACGCGTGTTCCTCAATCCAAGCCCTCCAACCCATCTCCACAAAGCAATGAGCCAATTATGGATGACAAATCCATTGCCTCAAAAAGCACCAAATCCATAGAACCTCACGAAGTCTATCAACCAAAGCCACAATGAGTCGGCCCAAGGCCAACTGCTCAACCTAACACTTCTAGTGTCCCAATTGCTCCATAAGTCGAGAGCAATACATCAATCAAGCCTCATGATCAATCCATCACACAAATGGCCAACAGACACCCCAATGAACCACCCATGAGGTAGGCATCAGTGGATTGAGATATCTAGCTCCAACCTCCCATAGGCCTTAGACTCCTATAAGGGTAAATCTATCCTTACAATGGCCATGGACCTAGACATGAATACCAGAGAAGACTTAGTCACTTGCATCATATGCTTAGACTCCATATTCACCACGCTAGCCAGAACTATGAATGGCTAGACTTAGGCCTCCTCGATGAGATATTAGCAATGCAAGTGTGCTCCCTACCATGCACTTGGGAGAACCATGAGTTTTTGTTTGTTAAGATTTTTGAGGTATCCAAGGAATTGATTGACAATGAGATCTCTTGAGAGCAAGCTTGCACACAACGACTGATCACTTCATATCGTAGGAGAAAAATCTCTGCAAAATAGACCAAGAGCTAGAGGAGCTACCAAAGTTGGCCGACTCTGACTCTCTCTTTTTGCAAAAATGGTATGCTCTACACCTCCAATGGGAACAAGCAAGCTGCCAAATCATGGCCAATGCCGAGCAAAGTCATGCAATCAAAATCACTAAGAAAACCCTACCTATGTGGCTCCTACCTCCTTCAAAGTTTTGGCCATCATGTGCAAACAACCTTTAGAGTAATATGTCATATCCCACCCCTATTTTGATTGAATCTATGGGAGCTTTCGCTCGACCGCCAAGACCCATGGACTGCTTATTGTTTCAAGCGTTCCAAGCAAGCTCTAATGGCTATCTCTCACCTAGCCGACGTGCCGTCGATACTACGAGTGTAGTGAGCATACCTTGATGCTCGATCGAGTACCCTCCTCTCTCTTGCACTCCGGTGCCTCCACGATTCTTGATGCTAGCTCAAGCATCCTCAAACCTCCTCCATCTCCAAGCTCCATCCTCCATAATCGCGTATGCAAGAGAAGAGAAGAGAAGAGAAGAGAAGAGGAGATGGTGAAGAGCTTCACCCTCTTGATCCCTCACTCTCACACACACTCACTCCCTCACACTCTCACACTACCTCTCTCAAGAGCACACACAAGCAAGAAGGAGAGAAGAACAGAGGAAGAAGAAGACTCTTTTTGCCACACACCAAAGAATGAGCTTCTCATTCATTTTTCAACTTTATATACAAAGCCCTAAATCCTTTTTGGGCGGTCACCCCTTTCCCCCCTTTTACATGGCCGGTCGTAGCCTAGGCCCTTTTTCCCATTTCCCACCATTCTAATTTATCCTATTCCCAACTAATGCATACACTTTGCATAGGAGCGAGCCTGGCACTCTTTTACAAAGATTCAGGGGCGCTCCCACATTTTAATGGTGCGCCCTTTTTCTCTTTTGTTGTCTCGGGCCAACACCGAGGCTTTTTGAGGGTCGTACCCAAACATTTAAATTTTTCAGGGACTGTTTACCTGTCAAGGCGCCTTTTTCTGCTTTTATCCTACGTCTTTTTTGCTTTTTCCATTTTCCGCTCCTCTGTGCTGTGGGAAACACGGTAACAGAATCCTAACCGAAGAAGAACTACATATTGCTAGCAAGATTCACTCTGGTGACTTCCTCACAAATGTTCTTACCTACATCACTCAAGTAGGCATCCATCCTTTTGACATGGACCGCTATGCTAATCTAGAATACAATCCAAACTTATATGCTTGGCTCATGCAAAAGTAAAGCACTGTGAGCAAGAGTTGAATGCCATTGCCCTCTCAAACCTTAACCCTAGGAAGGATTCTTCTCAATTCCAGAGGGGAGGGGGTAAGGTGAATCAAACATGTAAGGTGAATAAAACTTATAGGAAAAAACACCTCAATCAATGTCCAAAAGAGAAAAAGCCACATTATGAAAGGGAACCTCCACTAGCTCTTGCAGCACCTAATAATTCAAAGCCAGTTGTCCCTAGGAGTAGATTGCCACATTACAAAAGGGAAGCTCCACTAGCTCTTCCATCACCCAATGATTCAAGGACGTTATGTAAACCATCCACCGAGTCCACTACGTGGAGGAGCCAAACAATGAGGAACCCTGTATGAGCCCATACGTCTCATACGATGAAGAGGGAAATTCAATTCTCATGGACTATCGAGCAGTGTCGGTGATGGCATTAGGTAGAGGTAGAGGCCAAGGCTTAGTATGGCAGACCCAAGAACCAATTTCTTGTTCGATTTGCGATCACCCACCAAGGCACATCTCCTCGCCTTCCCCCGAGAGGGAGCAAGCATATTGAGATAAGGCTGATCTCCAATGTGCAGAGTGCAAAATCACCCATCCTTTTGCTAATTGTCCTAGGAAAAATCCATCCTCTAGTTTGAAAATTGTGCTATCAATACCACTCTACATGATAGCCAAGAACTCTAGTAATCTACCAACACCAGTGCACCTACCACAAGCACCTCCAATGCTAGAACCCCCTCTAAATGAAAGAGTAGCCACCGTCACTGAGATTGAGAAAGAGGGTGAGAAAATAGTGGCACCTACCTACCTACACATATCAGTGACTACCCAAAAGACACAAGTCTTTAATGCACTCATTGATGAGGGATCTAACCATAACACCCTTATGCACAATCACTAGACCCTCATTGGTTAGCCCCAACTACAACCTTCCAATGCTAGACTTAACCCATTGGGAGGACAATCCTACTCACTACTGGGAAAGTGCAAATTAATGGTCTCCATTGAGACTAAAATCCTACCTATGATCTTCTACGTGATGTCTAACACCAAGGCTGTTGGTAAGGAATCACTGCTAGGATGCACATTCAAGAAACAAGCACACTGCAATGTCGACTATGACTCGCAGCGCATTCACCTTGCCATTGACAATGTTCGGATAGTGATAGGTTTTAACAAAGGCAGCACAACTTCATCAAAGCCTGTGATGCCATTAGTGGAGGAACTTAATGCAAGATCTAAGGAGGGGGGTTATAACTTGTCCCATTTTGCCAAGGACAAGTCGGTTGCAACCTAAAGGAGACACATCCAAGACTACTAAATAGGAGCTCAAATGGGTACCCAAATGACAACCACAGCTACCTAGAAGCCAACCCTCACGAGCTCGTGACCACAAAGTATCACGTCTTAGGCCTAGGAGGCAAAGCTGGTGCTATCAAAGCAAACGAACATTCACAAGCCGCAATGGGTGCCCAAAGACCTATTGTGTGCTCAAGGCTCCTACGAAGGCAACATCTGGATTTGGTTGCCCAAGTTTAGGAACAGTGTGTGTGCTCCTCAATCCAAGCCCCCCAACCCATCTCCACAAAGTGGTGAGCCAACTATGGATAAGAAATCCGTTGCTTCAAAAAGCACCCAATCCATAGAACCTCACGGAGTCTATCAACCAAAGCCGCAACAACCAACTGGTGTTGTGCCAACTCAACCTAACACTTCCAGTGTCCCAACTACTCCACAATCGGAGAGCAATACATCAACCAAGCCTCACAATCAATCCATCGCACAAGTGGTTGACAGACACCCCAATGAACTACCCATGAGGTAGGCATCAATGGCTGAGATATCTAGCTCCAACCTCCCATAGGCCTTAGACCGTCCTATAAGCGTAAATCTATCCCTACGATGGCCATGGACCTAGATGCAAATATGGGGGAAGACTTAGTTACCTGCATCAGATGCTTAGATGCCATATTCACCACACTAGCCGAAACTATGAACGACTGGTGGATTTAGGCCTCCTCGATGAGACATTAGCAATGCAAGTGCACTCCCTACCATGCACTTGGGAGAACTATGAGTTTGTGTTTGTTAATATTTCTAAGGTAGCCAAGGAATTGATTGACAATGAGATCTCTTGAGAGCAATCTTGCGCACAACGATTGATCACTTCATATCGCAGGAGCAAAATCTCTGCAAAATAGACCAAGAGCTAGAGGAGCTAACAAAGCTAGTCGACTCTAACTCTCTCTTTCTGTAGAAATGGTATGCTCTACACCTCCAATGGGAACAAGCAGGTTGCCAAATCATGACCAATGCCGACCAAAGACATACAATCAAAATCGCTGAGAAGACCCTGCCTATGTGGCTCCTACCTCCTTCAAAGTTTTGGCCATCATGTGCAAACGACCTTTAGAAGAATATGTCATAGCCCACACCTATTTTGATTGAATCCTAACTGAAGAGGAACTGCATATTGCTAGCAAGATCAACTCCAATGACCTCCTCATGGATGTTCTCACCTACATCACTCAAGTAGGCATTCGTCCTTTTTACATGGACTGCTATGCTAATCTAGAATACAATCAAAACTTCTACGCTTGGCTCATGCAAAAGTAAAGCACTGCGACCACGAGCTAAATGCCATTGAGCTCTCAAACCTTAATCCTAGGAAGGATTCTTCTCAATTCCAAAGGGGAGGGGGTAAGGTGAATCAAACATGTAGGTAAGGTGAATAAAACTTGTAGGGAGAAATGCCTCAATCAATGTCCAAAAGCATAAAAGAATGGATGAAAATCAACTTGTGATTGAGGAAAAGTGTCATAATTTTTTTGGAATGAATGGACTGCTTAAAGGAAAAATTTCTTTTTATTTAAGCATTTTATTCTTTCAATAAAAGCATAATCAATTCCTAAAGTCTTTCTGCAAAAAGTTATCCTAAGAAAACTAATAATGAGTTGTGGTATTATGATAGGTGCCTACAATGGTAGGTCAAGATAAATGTAGCAAACTTCCATTCTCAGAGATGGAGTGGTCTCTCGTTGGAAACAAGGGCTTACAATTAATTCAAGCTCATGCATGTCTTGAACTTGGATGATATAGCCATGGAGGAGCCAGCCATCAAGCAAATTGTGAAGTAATGCATCTGTAAAAGTACCTCGGCAACAAGCCGTGGAGTACGAGAAGTGTGCAAAGTTCCTCTGGACCTTCAACAGGAACCTCGGCACTATAATGATGCGCCAAGGAGAAGACACCCGCCTTGAGCTAACCCCAGAATTGGTGGAGAGGGCACTGGGCTTGGCCAACAAGGTGGAAAGACGGCCAAAAAAAGATGTATATAGCATGCTTAGAATGGTGATCCACAACAACAATGGCATCAACTTGGCAAATATCCATGATCTAGAGGTTTAGCTACAAGCCAAAATGGTGCACGCCTTGTTCTCCAACCAAAGGTACAATGTATTGGTGGAAAAAATCTATGTGCCAATGCTAGAAAGCATCAGTGCAAAGTCCCTCGATGAAGTGAACCTAAACGGCTTCGTGAGAAAGATGATCAAAGCATCAACAAAGGCATTAGCCACAAATGGATGACCTGCGTGTGGAGAATCCCTAGCCTCCAAAGCTAGAAAGTCGTCGTCTTCAAAGGCCTCCACCATTGGGTTTGGAGGGATCTTGATAGCCATCATTAGAGAAGCTTTGAAGGAAGCACAAGAAGATGAGGAAGTCAGTAGACAGGTCACCCCTGTGTGAAGAATAGGAGCAATCCAACAAAAGAATGGTGAGTGATGAGGAAGGAGAGCAGCAAGCACTATCTAGCTAGGAAGGGGCCAAGAGGTCAAAGAAAAGGACCCCACAAAAGAAGGCCAAGGAAGGGAGCTAGAAGAGAGAGGAAGTAGATCTTCTAAGAGCACAAAGTGAGTCCAAAAGTGTCAAAGAAAGGAGAAAGAAAAGGGAAAAGGAAGAGACAAAAAGAATAAAAGAGAAATCTAGGAAGGTTGAAGAGGAAAGGAGGAGGAAAGCAGAGCAGTAGGCCGAGGAATTAAAGAGGAAGGAAGAAGGAAGAAGAAGAAAACATAGCCCTTGCCATTCGCTCTCAGTGGAGCAACCTTCAAGGAAAGAAGAGCTGGTAGCCATGAGCCCCCACAAAGAGAAATGCCCCAACACAAGCTCCCAATCACTCAAGAACATACCACCTCTAGTGGCCAAGGGCAAGGGCAAGGGTCTAATCAACCCCATCCCAACCATCCTAGTGCCCACCACCCCAGCCTTTGCACCCACCCAAGGCTCTTCTACCAAGGTGGATGCCAGCAACCTTGTGGCTTGGGTGCAATTCCTAGTTAATAAAGAGGCAACTGAAGGTGCAAGTGAAGGACCTCCAAGGACTGGAGCAAAAAGATCAGTAGATGTGGATGCGGAGTCCAAACTGGATCCTAAAAGGCCAAAAATAGAAGCATCTATGACCATGACCCCCTGCCGCACTGCCGTTGTCTATGATGAATATGTTCATGAGCTCCTATCACAGCAGCTGGAAAGGGAAAAAGAAGAAAAGAAAATCACTGTTGCTAAGCTAGAGGCGGAAAAGGAATGTTGGAAGAGAGAGGGAGAGAGACAATGTAATGGAGCAGCAACCTGACCTTCAGGTCGTTCATCATCTTCCATTATTTTATAGATTACTAACATAACATAAGTGTATACAATAGTACTAAGGTCCGTAGGACCATTCACACTGGGTCTAAGACCACCGACTAATTTAATGTCCCACACTTGCTGATACAGCTGGACACAGCTAATGTCGATCATATATACTGACAGGAGAGTAATGGGAGCTTGATATTTAACACTCCCCCTCAAGCTCAAATCATCTGATGAACTCCAAGTAGATGTCTGAAACTACTAAACTTATCTTTACCCAAAGACTTGGTAAAGATATCCGCAACCTGTTCATCAGTCTTCACATGCATAAGATCTACTCTCCCTGCAAGAACCATCTCTCTAATAAAATGGTAGTGTACCTCTATGTGCTTTGTCATGGCATGGTATACTGGATTCGTTGCCAGGAGTACACTACTGAGATTGTCACATAATAAGGTCACTGGAGCATCCACCTGAATATCCAAATCATCCATAGCTTGAGCAGCCATGAAATCTTGCATGCTGCCAATGCAGCACCCCTGTACTCTGCCTCAGTACTAGACAATGCAACCGTTGGTTGCTTCTTGCTGCTCCAGCTTATCATGCCACTTCTAAGGCCAAAAGCATAACCACTCGTAGATCTGCAATCATATGAGCATCCTGCCCAATCCGCATCTGTGTATCCAACTAGTTTCAAGGGCTTATCTCTCATATAGAACAGTCCATAATCTACAGTGGACTTAACATATCTCATAATCCGCCTAACAGCATCCAAATGTGGCTTCCTGGGCTTCTACATAAACTGACTTATGAGCCCAACTGCATAACTCAAATCCGACCTAGTGATGGTCAAGTAGATCAAACTTCCAACCATCTGCCTGTACATAGTCACATCCTGAATTTCAGCTCCAGTACTAATGTCCAGCTTGACATGCTGATCAAGGGGTGTATCCAATGGTTTGCATTCAGCCATGCCATACTTCTTCAGCATTTCCATGGCATAATGTTTCTGCATCAGCCATAAACCATTTTCAGCCTTGATTATCTCAATACCCAAAAAGTATTTCAATTCACCTAGATCTTTCATGTCAAATTTAGATTTCACCATCTTCATTACATGCTGTATGCCCAAGTCATCATCACCAGTGATTATCAAATCATCAACATATATGACCAGCACTACCAAGCCACTGTCGGTCTTCTTTGTAAATACGATGTGATCAACCCTACCAACAGTAAAATGGTAGTGTACCTCTATGTGCTTTGTCATGGCATGGTATACTGGATTCGTTGCCAGGAGTACACTACTGAGATTGTCACATAATAAGGTCACTGGAGCATCCACCTGAATATCCAAATCATCCATAAGCTTGAGCAGCCATGAAATCTTGCATGCTGCCAATGCAGCACCCCTGTACTCTGCCTCAGTACTAGACAATGCAACCGTTGGTTGCTTCTTGCTGCTCCAGCTTATCATGCCACTTCTAAGGCCAAAAGCATAACCACTCGTAGATCTGCAATCATATGAGCATCCTGCCCAATCCGCATCTGTGTATCCAACTAGTTTCAAGGGCTTATCTCTCATATAGAACAGCCCATAATCTACAGTGGACTTAACATATCTCATAATCCGCCTAACAGCATCCAAATGTGGCTTCCTGGGCTTCTACATAAACTGACTTATGAGCCCAACTGCATAACTCAAATCCGACCTAGTGATGGTCAAGTAGATCAAACTTCCAACCATCTGCCTGTACATAGTCACATCCTGAATTTCAGCTCCAGTACTAATGTCCAGCTTGACATGCTGATCAAGGGGTGTATCCAATGGTTTGCATTCAGCCATGCCATACTTCTTCAGCATTTCCATGGCATAATGTTTCTGCATCAGCCATAAACCATTTTCAGCCTTGATTATCTCAATACCCAAAAAGTATTTCAATTCACCTAGATCTTTCATGTCAAATTTAGATTTCACCATCTTCATTACATGCTGTATGCCCAAGTCATCATCACCAGTGATTATCAAATCATCAACATATATGACCAGCACTACCAAGCCACTGTCGGTCTTCTTTGTAAATACGATGTGATCAACCCTACCAACAGTAAAACCCAACCTCTGCAAGTAGTTACTGATCCTAGCATGCCAAGCTCTCGGAGCCTGCTTCAGCCCATATAGTGCCTTTTTCAGCTTACATACATAATGCTGAAAATCAGGGTGAACATACCCTTCTGGCTGAACCATATAGATATCCTCTGCTAAGTCACCGTTAAGAAATGCATTCTTAATGTCCATTTGCTGTAATTTCCAGCCTCTAGTAGCAGCCAAAGCAATCACAGTGTGTATGGTTGCCATTTTGGCAACAGGGCTGAATGTTTCCTCATAATCAAGTCCATACTGTTGGGTATACCCCTTAGCAACTAGCCTGGCTTTGTACCTTTCCACACTGCCGTCTGACTTGCATTTGATTTTGTAGACCCATTTGCAGCCAATGGTCTTTTTTCCTTCAGATAGTGGCACAAGATCCCATGTCATATTTTCAGTCAAGGCATTCATTTCTTCATCCATAGCTGCACACCAATTCTCATTTTCCACTGCTTCAGCATATGTACCTGGTTCTTTGATCTCCATCACTTTTGTCATGTAAGCATAATGCTTTGTAGTATAACCACTATATGTCAACATGTCAACAGGGTATCTAACCCTCTGTGAGCGTCTAAGCTATGGTGCACTACTCGATTCCCCTCTCTCATGAGGCGGAATGTACCTACTCTGCCTTGCGCCAGGCATATAGACAGTTGGAATACCAAGTTCACTGTCTAAAGTGTCAATAGACTCATATCCAGATGTCATTCTACCATGTGTCATCATACCATATGCATCCTCAGTAACTTTCTCTTTTCCTTTGTTGTCCATGACATCATGTCTCCCCCTTACTGACATACTGGTGTTAGTGGACGGTGAGCTCCTCAATCTCCCTGTCCATGGGAATACTGTCTGACTACTAGGTCCTGTCATAGCAGTGCTCTGCTGCATATCAACTCTAGATACATGAGTGGAAGGCATATCCGATGGCACTGTTGCCGGTGATACATACCAAGAATCCATCTCATCAAAAATAACATCCCTGCTCACCAAGGTCTCCCTGGTAGAGGGATCATAGCATTTGTATGCCTTCTTCTCTTGCGAATATCCAATAAAGACACTTATGCGCTTTTGGATCCAGCTTCTTCCTTTGTTCATCTGGAATATGCACATAAGCAAGACAGCTAAAGACTTTCATGTGACTTACATCCGGCTTATATCCATACAGCTTCTCAAACGGTGTCATCTCATGAATACCTGCAATGTGAGTCTGATTCAAGATATACATGGCTATCATAACAGCCTCACCCCAATAATAGAGTGGCATCTTCTTCTCATTCATCATGGCACGAGCAGCTTCCATCAAGACTCTATTCTTCCTTTCAGCTACCCCATTTTACTGAGGAGTGTAGCTGCAGGTAAGCTGCCTACATATGCCATTTTCAACCAGAAAGTTGTCAAACTCATTTGACACATACTCCCCACCGCTATCTGACCTCAAGCAAGAGATATAACAGTCAAATTCCTTTTCAACCTACTTTTTAAACTACTGAAAAACAGCAAACACCTCATCCTTTGTCTTCAAAATGTAAACCCCAAGTATAGCGACTGTAATCATCAATGAATGTAACATAATACTTTGAGCCTCCCATGGATGCATTATGGGCTGGCCCCCAAACATTAGAGTGCACTAACTGCAATGGACGTGTACTCTGTCTTACATGCCTGACAAATGGCAACCTTGACTGCTTACCAAACTGGCAAGCATCAGATACATGACCAATATCTGAATATTGGAACTTGGGTAAACCTGTAACAAGCTATTTTTTCTGCATTATTTGCAGCCTTTGCAAATTTACATGCCCCACTCTCTTGTGCCAAATTTCCAAGTCTCTGATAGTGCCACAACCATGGGCAAACATGGCTGAATTCAGCTCTGGCAAGGTAGCATCAAGAGTAAACATTCTGCCATTCCTGTGACCACGAGCTATTAACTTGCATCCATTATCAAAGTCTTCAATAAAGCAACCATGCTTGTTGAATCTAACCTGCAAGTTATGCTCCGTCATCTGACCAACAGACAATAGATTCTTCGTAATCGAAGGAACATGCAATACATCATGCAAATTTTTCTTTTTGCCATCATGAACCACAAGAGGCACTTTTCCTTTATGCTCAATGCTATGCTGCGTGTCATCACCTGTATAGACGTAGCCATTTTTTTCAACCACCATATCAGTGAACCAATCACCATGAGGAGTCGTATGGTTCAATGCCCATGAATCAATATACCAAACTACATCATCAGTGGATTTTTCAACAACTCTGTCTTTTACATACTGCATGGCAAACAATCTATCTCCTGAAGTATCATCTGC
The DNA here is from genome assembly GCF_053477565.2 of Lygodium microphyllum. NCBI lineage: Eukaryota > Viridiplantae > Streptophyta > Polypodiopsida > Schizaeales > Lygodiaceae > Lygodium > Lygodium microphyllum. The sequence continues at coordinate 117,354,233 of NC_141137.1, read as the reverse complement.
CTAACTAGATGTAGCAAATGCCCATATTGTTTGCCTTTCTGATTGCCCTACTTCTTCCAGCAGTCCTTGGCAATATGCCTATACTTTTCGCAATAATGACAATCCTTATCCTTGTTCGGATTGTCAGATGGACGCTGCTGTTGCCAGGAGCCTCTACCTCTAGGTCTAGATCTCCCCCTGCCTCTAAAGTTTCCACCACCTCTTGCATTCGATATCTGCTAATTGTTATTGCCATAGGATGCATTTGGCTGGCCTCCTCTACCAAATCCATAGCCTCTACCACGGTTTCCACGGCCACGTTGGTTGGAATAGAAAACTGCATCCTTGTTTTAGAACTGCTAGATCCTGCAGCCAAACCAAGCTTAACCTCTTCATGGATAAGCAATGCAACCAGCTCATTGAAATCAGGCATTTTAGCCCGCACAGACACAGAAGTGTCAAAAGACTTATACTCAGGCCCCAAGCCATTCAAGGTCACAGCAACCACGTCTTCATCTTCAACCTATGAACCAATTGATGCCAACTGATCCGCAATGGTCTTAACCTCCGTGACATAATCCTGTATAGATTTGCTCTTCCTCTCCATGTTGTTGAACTTCTGCTTCAACTGTATCTTCTTGGCACTTGTGGTTGTGCCATAATACTTGACCAAAATGTCCCATGAATCCTTAGAAGAGCTGCAGTTCATTATCTGCATTACCATGGCATCTGAGATACATAAAGAGAGCCAGTGCAAGACTCTACGAGCTCTTTCTGTCCAAGCTCGGTGTAATCGTCTCTGATCAGCCGTAGGTCGATCTGGGAGCTCAGGTTCAGCTTCCGCTCCAGTCACCAACTCCCAATAGCCTTTCCCTATTAAGAAGTTCTCCATGCGGAACTTCCATATGGCATAATTGTTACTGTCAAGCTTTTCCCCCACTATCTGTGTTATGTTGTCAGTCCTTTCTGCATTTGCCATGTTGTACCAGACACTATTTAGTCACTGCCTAACTTCCTGCAAGCCAACAAGTCACTCTGACCAACCTCAGTCCTTGACTGTTTATGACAGTTTTTTGCAACTATTCTCTGCAAAAAACCAGGGTATTTCAGCCCTTTACAACCTCAAAAACATCCACAAACATGTGGTATAACCTATAAGTACATCACTCAATACATAGACTTTGCAGGTGTTGTAACTCTGTGTCATGCAAGCTTATTGCAGTAAAGAGAATACACAGTCTAAAACCTGTAATTTTTTAGTAGTGAATTTACTGTCAAAAACCACTTTAAAACATGTCATACATGCTCCAAAATTTCCCAGACATTTGCTAGTATATGTAGGCAACTAGACATAGTCATACGGGCACAAAACAGTGCATATCCAGCAAGTACAAGTGACATAAATCTACTCACAGATTGTATACAGCCAATAAACTATCAAACCAGGATGTATTTAAGCCCAAGAGATCCTCAAGCCACTTCATACACATGCCACTGTGTGTACAGGTCAATACATGACCAAACAAGCATCCGCAGACACTCTATCTGTAAGAGGCAATGTCATATAATGCATTCACTGTTTATGACCAGCCAATACCCTATGAATACATTTGTTTCTAGATTCAGATTTTAGTTTTTAAGAGCCTTCAATGCTCATAGCATTCAACAATCATATCCCGTACCATACAACTCCTTGTAAGTAACAGAAGGCATGTACTTCTTCAAGGCCAATGAGTATATAATATTGACAGTTTTCAGCCTGTCATTGGCTTCCCAGAACTGAGCATTTCAGTCAAAAATTTCAGTCCACAACCATGTCAGACAGTGCATATGCTTCCCAGATTATGTATATGCTTCAACAAGTTCTCCTGAGCATGTCAAGGAGTTCAAGGCTCTTGAATAGAGTCAAGTGTATGATGTATACTCACTGATTACAGCAGTTCTTCACTATTTTCAGACCTGTGGTCAACTGTTACAGCTCATAGATGAGCTCATGATCAAGTACTAACACATCCAGGACTTCAATGACCTTCCAGAGGGCATAGACAAGCTGTGTGTCAGTCATGGATGATGGAGTTGATGATTTGCAAACCATGAGGGCAGCAACATAAACAGGCGCAATTCACGCAGCCTGTAGATCTAATTCTAGCAGCTGCTGTTGATGGTAATAATGATGATGAGCACTCAAATATGCTCAAGGGTGCTCCCCAAAGCTCCCACAGAAGCCTCAAACACTAACATGAAGCATAGACTCCATCTGATCAAAAATGCATACCTTCACAGATACAATGACAACCTGCACACTTACAGCCTGCTTCTCTTCAACCACTACCCTAAGTCTTTAGGTTGCAGGTCTTTCTCACAGCTTCGTGTCTTCGAGAGCCCATCCATGATGGCTCTGATACCATGTTGGAAGAGAGAGGGAGAGAGACAATGTAATGGAGCAACAACCTGACCTTCAGGTCGTTCATCATCTTCCATTATTTTATAGACTACTAATAAGTGTATACAATAGTACTAAGGTCCGTAGGACCATTCACACTGGGTCTAAGACCACCAACTTATTTAATGTCCCACACTTGCTGATACAGCTGGACACAGCTAATGTCGGTCATACATACTGACAGGAGAGTAATGGGAGCTTGATATTCTAACAAGGAAGCCATCCCAACCTTCTAGCTAAAGAAAACATGCCAAGTGGCAAGCTACTAGAAAGAAATAAGTGAACTTAAAGTAGAGCTCAAGGCTAAAGAACAAGAAGGCAGCTGGCAATGAAAGTTGAAAGATGAAAGTCAAGAGCTAATGGGGCTTCAAAAGGGAGTACAAACTCTTGATCCTACAACAAGAAGAGCTGCAAGGATAGATGAAGAGGGTCGAAGACGCCATGGAGGAGCTTGCAGTCAAAGAAGAAGAGAGAGCCCAAGGGTACAAGGAAACCATGGACCACCAGCTAAGGAAAATAGTGGAAATTGAGCTAGAAGAGCAGAAAAGACTAGAATGAGAAATCGAAGAGCAAGAGCATAGAACAAGGTCCTTGGCCTAGAGACATAACGAAAGCTTGAAAGAGATGAAAAGAAGAGCAGACGAATGGACAGGCACGAGCAAAGGACACATAAAAGCCCTAGCGAGCCACCTAGCCCTTGCAAAAGGAGATAGAATGATAGTAGAGAGCAGAGCAGAGGCCACGCAACAATACTAGAAGCCCAACAATGTCCCTTCCTCAACACCATCATGGATGTCACAATGTCACAGGAGGAGGAGGCCATTGAATCACTAAACAAAAACCTAGAGATTGTCGTAGACCAATAAGGTATGGGCTCTGTGTTCAACTGCCCGCAAGAAGAAGGGACTAGCCTAAGCCAAGAAGAGCAAAGTGATTACTTGCTAAGGGTAGGGCTAATGGCCGAAGAGGCAGAACTACTAAGCTTCAAGGAAGGAGAACCACAAGAGCCTAGAAGTGAAGCTAAAAGGAAGATGCCACTTCTAGAAGCCAAAGCTGGAGTTTAAAGAGGAACTAGGACCGCAACCTTCCTCTCCACAACTGAAAATACAGTAAGAGGTGGACACCACTACCAAGAGAAAAGTAGAACTCAAGAGGAAAAGGGCAAGGATGTTGGAGCAAGCAAGGAGAAGATTAAAAGCCCAACCAACAATAGCCCCTAAAGCACCCATTCCACCACAAGCGAATTGCTTCCCAGTGGATTGGAATGTGGAGCTCATAGTGTGGGAGCAAAAAGTGAATGGCCACCAACCCTTTGACTTCACCTTCGAATTCCCCTCCACCTTATGCAAAGTGCTATCGACCAAAGTGGTGGAGGAGGTAATAAGCGTGGGAAAAAGGCTCGGCAATAGGTGGCACCAGGAGAGGGAGAAGAATCCAACATGATGGAAAACGAAGACACCCAAATATTGGGAGGACAAAGTCATGGAGGTGCCCCAAACAGTTCAAGGCTACGAGTCCCAACCAAAGTGGCGAAGGAGAATCTAGGATGGCAACATGGACTCCTGGATGTCATTTTGCAACACACTACCCTTCGAGAGAAATGACCCCTCACATATGCCATATCCAAGGAGGCTAGGGTGGATTTCAACCCTACTGACGTCCATGGCAAATATGATTTTCTAAATATATATAATGTAAATGCCACCAATCTTGAGGGCGCCCTAGGAGGGCACTGTGACCTTCTCTGAAACATATCTATGGGACTCAATTGCCCACTTTCTCAACAAGTTCACTTTTTTCCTAGATCTTACTTTTGTTACTACTTTTAATTATCTGAGATTGCTTAGGGTACTACTTAGACAAAAGCCTATGCCACAGGAACACCACCTTTCACTACTCTTTTTTTATCTCAATGCCAGCATAGATAGCTGTGCAGCAATAGCTAGGCTAATGAAGTGAGTTGCCCTCCTACCTTCTTTTTGTATAGCCTTCTTAGAGGATATGAGCGATAGTCATTTCACTACTACGACCATCCCTTCCTATCCACCACTCCTCTTAATGCTCGAATAAGCCTAAAAGGTTACATCCAAAGTAGACAATTTCTTAGAAAATCCATTAAGCCTCTAACTTCTTCCTCTCATATCTCTAATGACAAGGACTAGATCTTCGTCTAATTATTATTAACCAACAAAAAAAGAGAAAAGTAAAGAAAAGAAAGGACAAGACAAAAAAAGAAAAAGAAAACAAAAAAGAAAAAAGAAAATAAAAATAATAAGAGCTCAGTCGAAGAAATCACAGGGGAAATGTAGTGCATGTAAGCCATAGTCACTGCACCTAAAAAACCTCAAGTTAAGAACATCCAATGGCTTCGGTCAATCGGCTCCGTCCCTAACCCCCTAGCCCATTTTGATTCCCCACATCACGCTTAGGGCACATCAAGGGCAAGGCACACATAGGGAGGTCACACTCACCTATGGTTAGAGACCTGTCTCCCTAAGCCACATCCACCGCACCTCCCTTATGCATGAACTCGGTCCTCAAGTGTGGGACAACACCGCAGGTTCAACCGAACTCCAGCTCCACTAGCATTAGCACAATGCACCACACGGTAAGGTAAAAACCCCCCTAGGAAGCGCACTTCTTTTCTTTTCAAGTACAAACAAAGGCTGCAAACCACCAACTTCAAAGGCACTGTCATCCACTCCAACCATTCTCGGCCTCCACCACCTCAACATCTTGATTAGCTTCTCTCCAACAACTAATCCCCGTGAGGCCCCATCATTATCAACTCACCAACCATTCTCGACCTTGAAGAGCACGATGAGGGATCTATCCAACACCATCTCCAATTTCAAGGACAAAGTCATCCAACATCATCCTCAGCAAGGGCTTGTATACAAACTCAAAAAGCCATCTAACTACACCCACCCCACCTTCCAATTACTACCCACCATCAATGCCATGGGACTAGCACTCGTTGGCTAGGAGGGGGTAATGTTAACCTCAGCAAAAGAAAAAGTGAAAAAAGTGAAAAAGTGCAAGCTAAAAGAGGCGGTCCAAAAGAAAATCAGACCTGGAAGAATCCAAAAGCACAGGCATGGCCACAAGAAGTCTAAGGCACAGCTATCAAAGCCCAAAAAGTGCTAAAAAAGAGAAGGTGCACCTTTGAATGTAAAGGTGCAGCCAAAATCCTTGTAAAAGAGCGCTAGCCTCCCTCCTGTGCAAATTGTAAGGGTAGACAAGCAATAGAAAGGAAGCTAGGAAGATAGAAGAACAATAAGAAAGAGAGCCTAGGCCATAGCCGGCAAAAAGTAAATGAAGAAGCTCATTCTTTGGCGTGTGGCAAACGTGATCTCTTCTTATCTCCTTCTTGCTTGCTTGTGTGTACTTAAGAGAGGGAGAGTGAGTGTGTGAGGGTGAGGGATCAAGGAGAAGGAGCTCTCCATCATCTCTTCTCTTCTCTTCTCTTCTCTTGCGTGCGGCTATGGAGGATGGAGCTTGAAGGTGCAGGCTTGAGGTAGCTTGAGCTCGCATCTAGAATCATGGAGCTACCAAATTGCTTGAGGGAGGAGGCTACTCATTTGAGCATCAAGGTAAGCTCACTACACCCCTATAGGATCAAAGGCCCATCAACTAGGTGAGAGATAGCCATTTGTGCTCACTTGAAAGGGTCTTGGCAGTTGAGCATGAACTCCCATTACAATTGCCATTTGGACCTTGTATAGATCTAAATAATAATTTTTGAGTTCTATGAACTTCACCTCATATACATTTTTTGTCCCAACCTTTAATGTTTCCACACCTTGAGCATGCATGGATCTTCTATCAGCTCAAAATCCTTTATATTAAGTTGCCATCAAGCCTTTATTAACTTTGAAGGTCTAAGAAGAGGCATGATTCTATTTCTCTTCAGCATATGACCAAAACCAATCTCCATATCCTTGAATATTTCTTAATAAGTCATTGTACTAATATTGGCCCTACAACAAATGGATTGTGCATCCCCACAAGTAAGAACTTGTTTGACATATCTTTTAATATGGACTCAATCACCTTCTCCTTCACAACCTTGAACTTTGGATTGCTCAAAGTATTTTTCAATGTACTCACCTTTAGCAATCTTCTAATAGATCATCCAATCTCACCCTCGCCTAAGTTTTCATTCTAAGCTTCCTTAAATGTTTTAATATGTTGTTCCCACTAGCCGTTATTCATAATTAATTCATTGATTGGCTTCTTCCTTCATTTGCACTCATACATTAGCTTGTTGTTGGTCTTTCTGATGTTATCCAATTGTGCCTTTGCCTCCTTATATGAAATATCAATGTCATGGATAGTATCTTGTATTGTGAAAATCTAATTGTTTTGTTGAATTATAGTCTTATTCAACTACACCACTTATCATATGCATTGTTGTATACGAAGTTTATGTGTAATGATCATATCATGATAATTTTTTATGGTTGCTGGCAAGTTGTAAACACTTTGAATATCTAATCATTGAGCCACTTAGTATAACCAAGTAGCCTATTATTACTCTCACACACATACTTTAAAAATTTTGTAATTCCTAAGAAAGTTGGAGGTTTATTGGTTAGGGGATCACTTGGGTAGATTCCTCCATCAACCCACAAGTCCACATGCTCCAATCCCATCTATATATAACTCTATAGAACCTAAGGGTTTTCACTAGTACATTAAGTCCTTTTAAACAATGGGACATATTTGGTCTCTACCATAATATGCAACTCCTTCTTTCCTTATATGCATTTTACTTATTGCTTGTTCCCCAATTGTAGGTATATGAATTGATTATATAAAGATAATAATGAGAATATGAGGTTTAGTATTTAGAGAGTTAGACTACAAAGAAGCCAAATGACACACTTACATGTTAATAGGAATAGGGCTATTGAGTTTACAGTGATAAATTAGAGAGGCACATGTAGAGACACTAATGAAAATAATAGGCTTGGTATCTATATAGAGATAGGTTGGAATGGATGCATAGAGATATGAATAGAAATGGAGAGCTAGGCTTGGTTGTCTCAGAAAATAGAGTAGAGAGGCATCGAGAGGCACACAAAGATATCAAGGGGAAGAAGGTAGCTTAGTGTAGTGAGAGAGGATAGATAGACAAACGTAGATAGATTGCATAGAATAGTTATGGATGAGTGATTGTGAGCAAGAGAGATGTAAGTAGTTCTATGTGTGAATGACGGTTGTATAATCACAAGGAAGAGGTCATACTAGTGCCATGAGAGAGTACCTTTAAAAACATCTCCAAAAAACAAGAAATTTGACCAACAAGTTTACTTTTTTACTAAAAGCTATGATATAAAAAATCCCCAAAATATCTTTGAAGAAACTTTTTTTTAAAAAAAAATTCTCATTTTTGATTAAAATATCAATTACTTTGTATATCTACTAAGCATTTTGCATCATTGAAAATTAAACACCACGCTCTTGTGTCTAGATGTGTGTCTAAAGAAATGTGTGGATAGTTAGATTGCATAATTGAATGGGCCAAAGGGTTGATGTGCCTATGTGCAAGGTGGAGTGACCTAGTTGATGAAGAATACCAAGGCATTATCTAAAGTTGTGGATGGGTCAAATGGGTATGAGAATGAGATGCACATGTGTGGATCCAAGTTGGATGAGTGGCTTATACAAGTTTGTTAGGCTACACTTGTGTCACCTATAAGTACTAGGAGTAAGGGTGTGTTGAAAACAGATAAGAGGGAAGAGACGTGAAGAGACACACACAAAAGCAATGGAAACTTGAGCACATAGAGAGATAGGGCTGAAATCTTCTTCTTCTTCTTCTACACAAAAGAACTAAGTCTACAACATGATAAAATACTTTGCTCAACATATCACAAAGCACATTAGTATTCTTCCGTCTATCTACTAATCAAAATGCGACTAGTATCACACATACACCTCATGCGATAAGTCATTGATCATATGATAAATAAATAATAGAAATTTATAAATAAATAAATCTAAAAGCATCTTATTATTCTAATATTTTCTTTAATATTTATTGTATGATCCCATAGTGATGGGACCTAAAATGGGCCAGCATTGGGTATGGCACTAGCCAGACCTCATGCATACGACAGACAATCCCACCACATGGCCTTGCAGGCCAAGAGAGTCTAAAACTCACTTTGCACTAAATGCTTATGACGATTTTGCATTTCTATCCAATATGTAGTCCAACGTTCACCTTTCCTTCTCCTCAGAGGGAGATCCCATAGCATATAGGCATAATGCCTCGTAATACATACATAGGGAAGCACCTCTCGGCTGACTACTGCGGCTCCACTGCGACTCTCCTATACCTTGAGGATTGGCCCCAAGATGCATCGCTAACACATATAAAACATAACGCACAAACTCCACTCTTTCATAATTCAACGTTCTAGGAGATTTTGATTTGCCTCACAAAACTTTCCCCCAACGGAAGTGCTCATCTAACCGATGACTTAGGTTTTCTGCCCTCTCAGCGTTGGTCAAAGTTTATCAATCAATTGTAATGCATTCTAGGAGATACCATGTGACATGCTTGATGCAAGATATATGACGATTGTGCACAACCATTTTATGATTAAAAAACGAGCCATGTGAGGTGTGGAAAACAACCCTTTCATGAATTTTAACTAAGTGTTACGTGCTACGCTGCTTTAGAGACTAGCACCGAATCTTCGATGCTACTAGTCGCCTATATTTAATTATGGAACGATCCCTAAATGCTATGCACAAAGAGGAAAATCAAAATTTGTATCTTTTCAGCAATTAGATCGTCGCACAAGCTTCCTCCTTCCCCCCCCCCCCCCCCCCCCCTCTTACCGTTTAGGTGTTGCTACATTGCATAGGTGTAAATGGTTGTCTTGTGTCATTTTTGTATGTAAAAAATAATAAACACATACTATAACACAAAGGACGAGGCCAAAATGAGGCTTGACCTCATGCTTTAACCTCACCAAACATTCACGCACATAAATCTTATTTTTCCATATTTTTTGAGCACGAAAACCTTAATTTTCTTTATTTTTTGCTATTTTTTATTTATTATTCATGAAGAATATGTATTTTCTGATTTATTTATGTTGGCTTATTATTTTCATTGAAACTTAATATTTTCTTTGGTTTTATCCCATTTTCACCCCTTTTTCACAACTCAAAATCAAAAAAAATCACTAATTTCCATTGAAAAATGACATTTTGCGGGTTTTAAAAAAGTAATAACGGCTCTAAATCATTACGGGCTCTACATTTTTGTAGTTGCAGCCCTCAAACATGATGCAAACAAGATTCAAACAAACATTCATTGCATATAAACAACATTTGGACCATGAAACAACAAAAACAAGCAAATTTCTTCATAAAATTGGAGCATGCCGCGTGTCTTGCATGTTGCGGGTTTTTTAATAATTTTTCTGGGTAGCCCACAGACCGACCAGCAACCATTCTTCAATGCTGAACCTCTTTCCTCAGCCTCCTCTTCATCTTGAAGGAATCCGATCACAGTCGGACAAGCATCCTTCAACCCCTCTTCTTCTTGATTTCTTGCATGCAAACCACCACTTAGAGGAGAGAGATGGAGGAGAGAGAAATACTAGATCTGCATCTTCATAACCGGACAGCCATTGGAGGAGTAGATTGGAGCGATGGAGAGCGAAGATAGGAAGAAGAACAGGCCCAAGATCAATTGGGGGGGTTGTTCTCTGGCCCAATAACCCATCTCTCCTCCATTTCTCTCCATGGCACATCCATTCTTGCCTGCGTGAAAAAAAACGAAACCCCCCCCCCCCCCCCCCACGTTTTTTTATTTGGGGAGCCCCAAAGGGTCACACCCTTTGGGCTCTCCTAAAGTCCTTTCCCACTTGGCATTTTGGCCTTTGGCCTTCCGGGCACTCCCTCTCCCACGTTCGGTACCCGAATCGTGGTCTAAAAAATCCTGGGCATCCGTCTTGAAGTCTTCCACTACCGGGCATCTCCCAGGGTCTAGTCTATCATGCCAAAAAATTATGAAAATTCTCCGACTGCTGTCCATTGGCTCTTTTAAGCACTTTCCAAGCATTGCCGCTTAAAATCGTACTAATTGCCACCGCCGCCTTCAACAAAATCTATTTTTTCCCTAAAATTCGTAATTTTTGGCTATTTTTAAGCACTTCTCGGCATCAAAAATCATTTGTCATTGGCGACCACGGGATAGGGCAACTCAGCCCATCGAATCCCACGAATAGATCTACACATAAACAACAAAAAGGAGCATCAAGCTGATACAAAAAATACACAACACAACACATCACAGCTCATACCCTACCCCCTGACAAAACCAAGGCATGAAATCCACGAGGAGTAGGTCTAGCATAGTCTGGCAGAAAACCCAAGCTAGTCGCTAACCAACTGCTTCAACACAGCCAAGCTAAAAAGAACAAGCAAAGAGGTCGCCCTAAGTGGTGGTCTAGCCTACCTTCCTGACTAAGGACAACTCAACCAGGAGCTCCCACTAGGCGAGGACTCCTATAGCTTGATCATGAAATATTTTCTTTTAGTACATTTCTTCTTCTAGGCTTTTATTTTTCCATACTCGGGCATGTCAAAAGGAGGGAGGTGAGCGTAGTGACCCAAGGAGAACAGGGCATCGGCCTCAGGTCCTGTATCGGTACACAAAAACCTACCAAGCCCTCGCAAGGTGACACTTAATCATTTTCTAACGCTCACTTTTATTTTCGCTCCAACCTTCTTTTATTCTTTTTTTTTTTTGGCAAGATGTCACCCCAAGGAAGGGCAAGGCATCGACCCCGGGTCTAACTCGTCCCCAGGAACCTACCAAGCCTTCGCAAGGTGATAAACACTGCACTATAAATTTTTCTTTTTTTTTTACTTTTATATGGATTAAAACCGCTTTTTACACACCTTCGTATATTCATATATTGTCTTTCATATCTTTAGGGTTTTGTCACTTTCCATCATTATTTTAATAGGCTTCTCTAATTGCCTCACAACTAACAGGAACTCCTAGAACGGCCGCCTAGCCGGTCAGCAAAACATGGTCACTAGAACTGCCTTCTAAAACAGGTCTTTCAATGCCTGCCAATGTCTTTACAGAAGCCAACAACTACTCAGACCTCCCTCAAACATACCTAACCTAAACCTGGGACTTCATGCCTTGATTGCCGGTCCTCAACAAGAAAGAAAACCCGCACCCGCACATATATCATTAATTGCTTAAGGAAAAAACTCGAAAAGGGGATGAAACCACCTGGAATGGCCACAAGAAGCTTCTTTGCAGCAAAGGCTCCCTCCAGTGACTTTGTCAACCTGTATGGTGCAATCACTAAAACAACAAAGCATTAAACGTACCTGCACCAAACAGAGATAAGGCCCTCTTGGCCTAAAGAAATAGCACATTTCACTACAAACTAACTGGCCCTCTTGGCCTAAAGAGATAGATTATTAAAACCCGAAAACAACTGGCCCTCTTGGCCTAAAGAAATCAAACATTAACTACTTAAAGCTACTGGCCCTCTTGGCCTAATGAAATCAAACAAAAAAGCACTTACACATCCCTCCCCGAAATAGTACAGATATACAATAATATGCTCCCTTCCAAGGAGAAAAATAGGGCTCGCATCCCTAAGCTAAATGTATCAAATTATGGCCCATACCTCCTGCATATGTAGCAAGAGGCATATGCATAACATGTCATCTGATGATCAACCTATGGGTCCAAGATAACAACGGTAGATGGGTCTTGACTACTCTTTGCATTACCCATATCAACCATCGACTGCCATATAACGCGTGGTCTAATAACATTCCCCACAAGCGACCAAGTCTTGTCTCATTATCAATAACAACGTCTGGACTAGGACCACAATTGAAAAAGAGGTCCTCTTCATAAGCAAAATTAGCTAACGAATCTGCCGCAAACTGATTCCAATAACGTGGAATCAGTTGAAGAGATATGCTCTCAAATTCATCAAGTAGGGTTATAGCAGTTCGATGATACATACGAAGGAGAGGATTCCGGACTGTGTATGTCCCATTGAGTTGATTTAAGATCAACTGGGAATCCCCTTTTATTAACAACAACCTAATACCACCTTTTTTAGCAATATTCAATCCCATAATCAAGGCTTTATACTCAGCCATGTTGTTAGTAAATCCTACCCTGAGATAAGTAGCTAATTTCATTGTAACTCTACATCGGGGATCTCGGATAACTACTCCAACACTTCCTTTTCTATTAGGGCCCTTGGACACTCCATCAAAGTATAATGTATACGTCCATAATGGGTTTACACAGTGAGCCGTCAAGAACTCCCCTATTCGTAATTATGATAGTCAAAGTTCAACATATTTAGAGGATGAACTGATGGCTCCATCGCACCTTCTTCATTAAACTCAACAGGGATGCTTGTCAAGATTTGTAAGCAGTGATGGCAGAAAACTTTAATTTCCCACACAAAGGTACCGTCTTCTTGCTCGATCACTTTATATCCCTTGCTCCACCAAATAAGCCTCCCCTGATGATATCTTTGCTCGAGATATGGGTGCTCCAAATAAGGGATTAACCGCCCCATCGACCAATTTAAGCTCTCCTGTAGGTCTCCAATCAGCCCCAGCATAAACCTACAATGCATTTTTCCGCGTTAGCATACTTAAAAATAATAAGGTTTAATCTTATTAAGATTAACCTTATTCTTAAATTCCACTCCTTGTAGATTAGATAATAGAACTGTGGACTTATTTTTACCTATCCGAACTATTTTGTAAGGGCTATACCATCGAGGTTCCAACTTTCCTGGAAATAGCTCCCGACGCACATCGTAATATAGAACAAACTACCCCTTTTTAAAAGTATATTTCTTCGCTTTCAAATCATGCAACCGCTTCATCCGACATTTAGCTACCTCTTGGTGCAACAAACTCTGTAATTTGAGCTCATCTAAGTGGGCTATAGTCGTAAACCGCTCAAATAGGGCATCTTCATCACTCATAGAATGATTGATTGTGAATCTAAGGGCAAGAAACACTCCTCCCTATAAACTAATTTGAATGGGGTGTGGCCAGTGGCTCGTTTAAACGTCGTATTATACACCCAAACTGCCACATATAATTTTGTATCCCAATCCCGCTTCTTTTCGAAGACTATCTTGGATAGAATACCCACAAGCTGCTTATTGGTACTTTCGACTTGTCCATTAGCTTGAGGATTATAGGGGGTCGTCTTGTTATGCGTAATTTTCCATACTTTAGTCAGGCTTCTAATTACTTTGTTTAAAAAATGGGTTCCACAGTCCGATACTATTTCCTTTGGCAAACCAAAACGATAGATAATTAGCTCAAGACTGGCAGTCTCTTTTGCATTGTCCTGCCTCGTCGCCCGTGCTTCTAACCACTTTGTAAAGTAATCAATTGCTACTATAATATACCTCTTCTGAGTAGTAGACGACGGGGTGATAGGACCCACAAAATCGATGTCCCACTTCTCAAATGGAAGGATAGGCATAAGTGGGCATTTCCTATTCTCTCTGTTGTCATGCCTTTGACAAGTATCACATCTCTTAGCATACTCAAAGGAATCTCAGAAGATGGATGGCCACCAATATCCAGCTCTTAAAGCCTTCTGTGCCGTTAACCGCCCAGCAAAGTTCCCTCCACACACGGGGTCATGGCACTCTTCCAAGATGAAAAGAACCTCGTCAAGCATCACACATCGGCGATAGATATCATCAACACCCTACCGATATAATGTGCCTGCGATCAAGGAAAATTTCAACGCACAAGACACTCTACAATACCCTGAAGCTTCAACGGCTTGCTCTTAATCTCATAATTAAATTCCTGCAAAGTGATTAACCACTTTGCTAAATGGTCAAGCGCTTGTAACTTATTCAACAACAATAGAAGCCCTTCCGCCTTCGTATAAAAAATCACCCTCTCATGAAGAATGTAGGGCCTAAACTTCTTGGTCACAAACACCATCGCAAGGCACAACTTCTCCATATAGGTGTAGTTAATTTCCGATATGCCCAACTTTCGACTAGCAAAAGCTATCGGATGGTACCACTTTTCCTCCCAAATTTGGACCAAACAGAAGCTGATACTATACATGGTTGCTGCTAAAAATATATAGAACATTTTGGCCATTTTTGGTGCTTTGGCAAGCTCCTACTTCACATCCTCAAAAGATACTTTGCAAGCATCACTCCATAAAAACTGACAATTAAAGGACAATAGGTTTGTCAGTGGCAACGTTCTTTCTGCCAAGGCATTGATAAACCTCCGATAATACCCTATTGATGCAGAAAGCTATGCATTTCCTTTGGAGTACATGGCGGACTCATGGCGACTATGACCTTGATCTTTTCAAGATCAGTCGCAATCCCTACGAAACTGACCACGTGGCCTAACAAGAGCCCATAAGGGACTCTGAAGACGCACTTCCGTGGGTTAAGAGCTATGCAAAATTGTCTGCAATGCTCAAAACACTTCCGCAAAATGATCAACTGTCTATCCCTTAAACGATGGCTGCCCCCAGACTGTCAATGAATACTTTCAGCTCCTCTGAGGAGAACCGAGTGCATTACACAACCCAAATGCCATCACATGGTACGCAAAGGTACCAAAGACTATAATAAATGTTGTTTTTAGCTTGTCTTGCTCAATGATCGCCATTTGGTTATACCCTACAAAGTAGTCCATAAACGAATAGATTTCCCTACCCGCTAGTTGATCCAAAATTTGGCCAATAGACGGCAACGGGTAGTAATCTTTAACAGTCTACTTATTCAACTCTCTAAAATCTACACAAAGCCGGATTTGATTATTCTTCTTCTTCCTGATCACAATTGGTGAGCACCATTCAGTATGCTAAACAAGGAAGATCAAACCCAATTTTCATAACTTTTGTAATCCCTCATACAATCCGTCCCTTAATTCAAAAGGCATACACCTTACTTTCTGACGTACAGGGCAGGTACCTTCCTTTATAAGAATAGTATGCACAGCTAGACTGGGAGGAATACCCCGAAGTTCGTCATAGCTCGAAGCAAAGATATCGCGGAACTCTCGAATTAAGGATACATAATCCTCTCTTTCTTCCGAACTGAGCATGGACCCTAATTTAATTGGCCACAAATCATTTAGCGTACCAAGATCTAGCTCAATAACGTTTGCGTCTCTTATTGGATCATGAGGCTCTATCGGCTCATTCAAGGTTATCTGATAAATATCCTCTGTAGTGGACCCTTCCTTAGATCCATCGCTCAATGACGTCTCACTACCAGATGGATCATCTACTGTTTATAGTTCAGTGGAGGATAGTGGAGCTCTCTCACTCTGAGAAGACTCAAGGTAAGCATCCACTATTACACGATGGGCATCTCGACCTAGAATCACTCGACCAGCGGGTATATCGACTTGAGAGTCTGTCTGTAAAATCCATGGCCTACCTAGTAAAACTCGATAGCTAGGATGTCCTACAAACCTTATCACCCTAAAGTCCAAATAACATTCCACACTCGCAACTGTAATGTGGTCCTTAGTAACGCAACCTTCTGGTTGTCTTAGACTATCATCAACCATCCTAAGAAGTGTGGAGCCGTCTTTTTGGATCCCTAAACCTAACCTCTCCATCAAGTCTGAGCTTATAATATTGACGGAGGATACAGTGTCCACGATAGCGTGCTCCACTAATATTCCATCCACATATGTTGGAACCCTAGGGCAATGCTTTTTAGCATGATCGAACCAATCTTCTCCCACTCTAGCTATGCCCAAAAGTTCTACTATATACCCTATACACAGGATTTTCTTGAATTCCTTGCATACTCCTGGAGAAAGTTTAATCAATTGCAAGAGATTCATGTCTAGTTTCACTTCGCAAAGGAAACTTGCTAGGTCAAAGTCGTGGTAATTAGCCAAAGTTCTCTTCTCGTGCCAAACCATTCTCTCCTTTGGTCTTTCCATCGGCTTTGGTGCCTCTTTTTTAGCCTTTACCTTCTTTCTTGGCAATCTTTTATCCTCCTCGAGATTGACTTTACTACCAATAGGTCTTAACGGTCCACCTTCCTTATCAAGATTCAGGACTCGCTTTTTCCTAGCATCTTGCTTAGGGCTTTCCTCGACAGGTTTTACAATTCCTTTGTCACTCTCTTTAATCTTTTGACCTCTTTCTACGGCTTGTAGATTATAAGTTTCTGCATCATTGACACGTACAGCCTCAATAAGCTGACTCCAATGCCATGAGGTAACTCCTCTACAATAGCCTTTCCTCTTTGCAGTATTTGCCTTGGTCCATCATCTTACTGGAGATTATTCCCTTGTGTGCGATGGTTAACTAGACCTAGTTGTTTACTCCCTAGTTGGAGAGAACTAATCTTACTCCAAAAAGTAGCAGCTAAGTGGCCATACTTCCTACGAATATCACATTTGACATTCAAGCAATTCCTAGGAAAATGTTGGCCCCCACACCACTTACAATTGAATCTCGAGGGGCCACCCTCTTCAGGGCGTCGGCTCCCTATCAAATTCTATTGCTTCTTAAGAAAATTGACATCCACAACTATTTGTCGATATTGTTCAGAGATTATATTGGTGTAGTGCTTCATCATGTCCTTAACTTCACCAAGGACATTAGAAACACTTGACTCATAGTCGCGATCGTCAATCTGTCGCCCCATGGGCCTAACCACTTGATTAGGAATTAGTCGCTGACCAACTGGGACAACATAAGGATTCATTGTTTGGGAAAACCCACTATTTAGCAACGCCGCTTGACTAGCCATAGGCATAGTCATGCTAGGAGGAGCTGGTAACATAGGCAAATTCGACATAATACTCCCTCTGCCACTCGTATTTAACATGGGGTCCCCTTGACTCCCATTGGTCAAGGCCAAATTATTACCATTCCAATTTATCCTTGCTGCATAAGCCGCTTGCAAGCGTGACTCTAGTCCTTCTATTTGTGTAATGGCAGTGTCAATATCGGCCAAAGCAACACTACTCAGCTGCACCTGGATATTAAAATCTAATCCATGTAGGAAATATTGCAACTGTGCAGCCACTGGAATAGGAATATAAGTGTTAAGTTTGCGAAGAACTTGCTTTAGTTTCTTGGCATATGCCTGGACATTCTCATTTGGCTCTTGGCGTGTTACGTTCAAAACACGCAACCAATATTGTCCACCCTTCTCACGGGCAAAGTCTCTATGGAAAGCCGTAAAGAATTGGGCACTGCTAGTTATGGTTCCCACTTCTAGACCATGATACCACACTGCCACTCTTCCTTTTAATGTCATGTTGAAGAACATCATTAGGTGTCCTTCATCTTGGATTCGATAGTTGAACATGAGCGTTTGAAACTCCTTAATGTGGAGTTCTCCATCTTCTTTTGCTAACCCATGGAAAATGGGAAACGGTGCTTCTAATGCCGTAAATCCGGTGTACATACTGGAATTGCGATAGGTTGTGCCATGGCTACAACCGGATTGACAACAGGAGTTTGTGTATGAAACATTATACCCCCACTTCTTGTGGGTTGATTAACTGGAAATAGGGAAGTACCAAGACTTCCACTTGCACTCAAAGAGCTATTCGTAACACCTAGGTTACTAGAACCACTGCTACTTATGTGTAACGAGCTACTCCTTTGAGGAGAATAGCATCTTACAATCTCCAACCATCGTCTAGCCCTCCCAGCACATTCTGTTTTTTGTATTTCGACTTGATAGTCCTTGTCAGAGGACATAAACCAACTATTTGGTCCCTAAAAAATCCTAGATTCAAGAGCCACCACTTGTTGGCGCCTCCTGGCAGATGCACCGATGATGGGACCTAAAATGGGCTGGCACTGGCTATGGCACTAGCTGGACCTCATGCATACGACAGACAACCCCACCACACGGCCTCGTGGGTCAGGAGCATCTAAAACTCACTTTGCACTAAATGCTTATGACGCTTTTGCATTTGTATCCAATATGTAGTCCAACGTTCACCTTCTCTTCTCCTCAGAGGGAGATCCCATAGCATATAGGCATAATGCCTCGTAATACACACATAGGGAAGCACCTCTCGGCTGACTGCCATGGCTCCACTGCGACTCTCCTACACCTCGGGGATTGGCCCCAAGATGCGTCGCTAACACATATCAAACATAACGCACAAACTCCACTCTTTCATAATTCAACGTTCCAGGAGATTTTGATTTGCCTCACAAAACTTTCCCCCAATGGAAGCGCTCGTCTAACCGACGACTTATCTTTTTTGCCCTCTCAGCGTTGGTCAAAGTTTATCAATTGCAATGCATTCTAGGAGATACCATGTGACATGCTTAATGCAAGGTGTATGACGATTATGCATAACCATTTTATGATTAAAAAACTAGCCATGTGAGGTGTGGAAAACAGCCCTTTCATGAATTTTAACTAAGTGTTACGTGCTACGTTGCTTTAGGGACTAGCACTGAATCTTCCGTGCTACTAGTCGCCTATATTTAATTATGGAACGATTCCTGAATGCTATGCACAAAGAGGAAAATTTGAATTTTTATCTTTTCAAAAATTAGATCGTCGCACAAGCTTCCTTCCTCCCCCTCCCCCCCCGCCCTTACCGTTTAGGTATTGCTACATTGCATAGATGTAAATGGTTGTCTTGTGTCATTTTTGTATGTAAAAAATAATAAACACATACTATAACACAAAGGACGAGGCCAAAATGAGGCTTGACCTCATGCTTTAACCTCGCCAAACATTCACGCATATAAATCTTATTTTTCCATATTTTTTTAGCACGAAAATCCCAATTTTCTTGATTTTTTACTATTTTTTACTATTTATTATTCATAGAAAATAGGTATTTTCTTATTTATTTATGTTGGCTTATTATTTTGACTGAAACTTAACATTTTCTCTGGTTTTATCCCATTTCCACCCCTTTTTCCCAACTCAAAATCGGAAAAAACCACTAATTTCCATTGAAAAATGACATTTTTCCGGTTTTAAAAAAATAATAATGGCTCTAAATCATTACAAGTTCTGCATTTTTGTAGTTGCAGCCCTCAAACATGATGCAAACAAGATTCAAACAAACATTCATTGCATATGAACAACATTTGGACCATGAAACAACAAAAACAAGCAAATTTCTTCATAAAATTGGAGCATACTGCGTGTCCTGCGTGTTGTAGGTTTTTTAATACTTTTTTTGGGCAGGACCAGCAACCATTCTTTAGTGCTGAATCTCTTTCCTCAACCTCCTCTTCATCTTGAAGCAATCTGATCACAGCCGGACAAGCATTCTTCAGCCCCTCTTCTTCTTGATTTCTTGCATGCAAACCACCACTTAAAGGAGAGAGATGGAGGAGAGAGAAATACTAGATCTGCATCTCCACAACCGGGCAGCCATTGGAGGAGCAGATTGGAGCGATGGGCAGCGAAGATAGGAAGAAGAACAAGTCCAAGATCAGTTGGGGGGGTTGTTCTCTGGCCCCATAACCCATCTCTCCTTCATTTCTCTCTATTGCGCCTCCATTCTTGCTTGTGTGAAATTCGTAATGACTAGGCATGATAGTCATAAGTGGCAGAGGGCTACATAGTCAAAGATGGACACTTTGGAAAAAAATGCTACATGAGAGTTAGTCTCTTTACATTAGGCAAACATACATTGTTGTGTAAGTGGGTCTATAAGTTCAATGTATCTTCATCTAATGTGTTGCCTAAGTACAAGGCAAGATTGGTGGCTAAAGGATTTAAGTAGGAGAAGGGGATTGAATTTGATGAGAACCATATGATGCATTACCTAAGCACAAGGCAAGATTTGTGGCCAAAGGATTTAAGCAAGAGAAGGGGATTGACTTTGATGAGATCTTCTCACCAATGTTCAAGATCACCACCTTTTGTAGATAACAAAGACTAAAGGTACCATTCATTTTATACCCACATTAATCTCTTGTGTTCTTCTTTCTCTCAATCCTTTTGCACTCCATAGCTTTGACATCATATCCCACCATTGTTTCCATCTCATGGCAGTCTAGTAATGGTGTTTGGACCAAGGTTTTGTATGGGGAATACTCAAATCTAGTCCAAATACTAATCTTTGTACCTAGTTCTTTAAGGAAAAGGGCATGAACATCTAGTGTGCAAGTTGAGAAAGAGCCTCTATGGCCTTAAGCAAGCACCTAGGGAATGGGACCACAAGTTTGATGCTTTCGTGCATTCCCAAGGATATATCTATAGTGATATGGATCTATGTTTATACACTAAGAAGGCTCATGATACCAGCCTTTATGGCCTTAAGCAAGCACCTAGGGAATGGGACCAACAAGTTTGATGCTTTCGTGCATTCCCAGGGATATATCTATAGTGATATGGATCTGTGTTTATACACTAAGAAGGCTCATGATACCAGCCTTTATGGCCTTAAGCAAGCACCTAGGGAATGGGACCAACAAGTTTGATGCTTTCGTGCATTCCCAGGGATATATCTATAGTGATATGGATCTGTGTTTATACACTAAGAAGGCTCATGATACCAGCCTTATGATTTCCATACTCTATATTGATGATATATTGATTGCAAAGAGTGCTCATGATGAGTTGTATGCCTTGAAAAAACTGTTGAGATGACAAGCTCAACACATGTGGACATTGATGATGGACCGCCAGGTTAGATGGGTCCACACGTCTACACTTAGCACGTCGGTGGTTATTATGACTCTCACATGGCCACTGACTCATTACTTATTATATTCAGGTTGTTACACATATTTACAGTTGGCATAGTTATAGCGCCAGTCGACTAGTGTAGTCGGTTATGCATTGTTTGACTTAGTGGGCCACTTTCCTTTATGTTGCATCTTATCTATACTTTGTGTACATTGTAAAAGTGTGTGGAAGAAGAAGAAGAAATCAGCAAGAAAACGTTTTGGCCTCCATCTCTCTTCTTGTCTCTTGAGTGAGCTTCTCCTTGTGCATTCTGTGTGTGTTCGGCGCATCATCTTGAGCAACTCCCCCCACCACGCGATTCTTGATATGGTATCAGAGCCGCACCACTGAGAGAGGCTGATTTCGAAGGTTGAAGCAAAGGAGAAGAAGCAAGGTTCGAGCAAGCAAGCCACGGGTAAGAAGCTCTCCCATCCTTCCACTCTTTCTCTTAGATAGTGCCTGTGGAGGCACTAGAAGCAGGGTAGAGCAAAAATTTCAGATTGCAGTGAGATTTGGTGTGTGCGAAGAGCGCTGTATATTCTGCAGACAAGCCCAAAGGGCTTGCCCGCAGTTATTTTGGGCATTTGAGGCCGTTTCAGGGCCCGTTTTAGAGCCGCAAGGTTGTGAACAGCAGTTTCAGGGTACACTGTGACTTCAACTGTATTGACCGAACGTGGGTGCACAGGTTACAGATTTCAGATCTGTAAATTCAAAGGTATTTACCACCGAGTAAACACAAGGTTTATCTGCAAACAGGTTGCAGATTACATGTATTGTTGAGCAGACAGTGAAAAAGGCTGTCTGGCGTATTGCTGTGCACTACAGGTCAAGGGTTGCAGAAGATTTGCTTGCTGTTTGGTATTATTCTTGTGATAATGGCAGAGAATAGTGGAAGCCCCATCATTGAGAAGCTCAACAAGAACAACTACCCTTCATGGAAGTTCCGTGTCACAAACTTCCTTATTGAAAAAGGCCTCTACGAGTTCGTTTCAGGTGAAGAAAAGGAGCCGGAGATGAGTGATCCTCCAACTGCAGAAGAGACAAAGGCACGAAAGGAATGGAATGCAAAAGACAAAAAGGTCATGTATTGGTTGTCTGCAGTAATTGACAATAATATGTTGGGACACATTAGAAAAGCAAAGAATGCATATGCAGTTTGGACCATACTTGAAAGTATGTTTTCTGTGAATACAAAGGCACGAAAGATTAACTCAAGCAAGAGTTGAATACATTGAAGAAAGGGAAGATGTCTATCAATGAGTATGCATTGAAGATAAGGAGCATTGCAGATGCCTTGGCAGCAATTGATGCAATGCCCGATGATGATGATTTGGTGTCGTCTACCTTGGGTGGACTTAACAATGAAAATGCTTGGAAGTCTTTTGTAACTTCCGTATATGTCAGAAATCCTTTTCCAGATTTCGATGAGTTGGTCTCCCTTATGATCACTGAAGAGATCAACATGCAGAGTGAGACATCTGAAAGAAGCGGTGAACAGGTCCAAGCTTTCTACTCCAGTTCAGGAAGGGGACGTGGCAGGTTCTCTTCAAGAGGCCATGGTACAGGACGTGGTAGTGACAACCAACAAAACAGATTGAATCAGCAATTTGGCGATATGCAGGTTTCAGGAGGTCGTGGTAGCTTTAGAGGCAAGGGAAGCTTTAGAGAAAGAGGTGGATGGCAGAACAGAGGTTCTAACAACTCTGGTATTGTGTGCCACTACTGTGGCAAAACAGGTCATATTGCAGCCCAATGTTATGCTAAGAAAGATGATATTCGTAGTGGTAAGTTGCAGCAAGGAAACTATGCATCATCTTCACGACAAAATGAAGACAAAAATGAACGTCTATTTGTTATGCAGCATATGCTAAATGCTGTTACAGGAAAGGGAGCACATGTTGATGTTTGGTATGTTGATTCAGGTGCATCCAATCATATGACCAGCCATGTAGAATGGTTTGGAGAGATGCAGAATTTGCAGAATGCAGGTTATGTGCAGACGGGTGATGACTCATGCCACCCAATTTCACACATTGGAAAAGTTCCCTTGTCCTTGCATGATGGTAAGACAAAGATTCTTTCAGATGTGTTACATGTGCCATCTATTACAAAGAACTTAGTGTGAGTCGGTCAAATGGTAGAGCAAGGGTTGCAATTCAGATTTAATGCAAAGGGCTGCTTTGTAGAAGACTTCAATGACAAGTGCAGGTTGGTAGCAAAGGGAAGTAGAGTTGGACGTATGTTTACTCTGGATGCTGGAATTCCTACTATGAATACTGCTATGTATGCTAAAGGAAAAGGTGTTGTTGCAGATATTGAAATTTGGCACAAACGCATTGGACATGCAAATGTACAAAGGCTGAAATTAATGCAGTCCAAAGGGTTGGTTACAAGTTTGCCTACATTTAAAGTTGCAGAATTTCATAAGGTATGCGAAGCATGTCAGTTTGGTAAGCAGGCAAGACAACCCTTTTCACATGACAGAGATGTAAGCAGAAATATCCTTGATGTTGTGCATACGGACATTTGGGGGCCTACACAAAATGTATCTCTTGGAGGCAGTTCATACTTTATCACATTCATTGATGATTGTTCTAGAAAGCTGTGGGTATATTTTATGAAGGAAAAGAGTGAAGCATTTGAGCACTTTAGAACCTTCAAGGCTGCAGTTGAAAGAGAAACAGGCTTGAAAGTAAAGTGCTTGAGGTCAGATAGAGGGGGAGAGTACCTCTCAAATGAGTTCAGTGATTTTCTGAGGTCTCATGGGATAAAGAGACAGTTCACATGCAGGTATACCCCACAGCAAAATGGGGTTGCAGAAAGGAAAAACAGGCATATTGCAGAAGTTGCACGCGCCTTGATGGCTGAAAAGAATATGCCTAAGCATTTTTTGTCTGAGGATGTTCATACTGCTGTTTATATTATGAACAGAACCCCCATAGCTGCAGTTCATGGTATGACCCCCGAAGAATGTTTTATAGGTAAGAAGCCTGATGTCTCACACTTGAAAGTGTTTGGCTGCATTGCGTATATTCATGTGCCAGATGAGTTGTGGAAGAAACTGGATCCAAAGGCTGAAAAGTGTGTCTTTATTGGATACTCTTTAGAGCAGAAAGGGTATCGCTGTTACAACCCTATCACATGTAAGTTTAGAGTGAGCAGGGATGTCATCTTTGATGAAATGAGCAGTTGGTATGCATCTAGTGGTGATGCATTGGATGATGATGATGATCATGACACTCATGTGCAGGCTGAAAAGCAAGAATCACGGACTCTTGGTGGACCAGAGACATCATCTGGTAGTCCTTTGTCTGGGAGACTAAGGAGTACCTCTACATCTTCAGGTGCATCTAGTAGCACTACAGGTAAAGACAAAGGAAAGAATAAAGTGTCAGAAGGCATTGATGCAGTTCTTGATGGAGACTCCAATGGCTCAGAGAGCTTGGATGATGAGCTTGGCATTCCTTCTCTAGGTGTGCAGAGAGCACACGTTAATGCAAAGACTCCATTGAGTGATCCAGTGGTACGCAGGTCTAGCAGGGTGAGATACCCTGTTAAAAGATTTGGTTTTGAAGGTTATGCAGCTCACCATTATGCTTATATGGTGAAACTAGTTGAGGATGTTGAGCCCACTTGTTTTGAGGATGCTGTTGGTCATTAGAGGCCAATAAGACTTAGGATCTAGTATCATTGCTGAAGGGCAAGAAAGCTATTGGATGTAAGTGGGTTTACAAGATTAAGCACAATGCAGATGGTTCTATTAGTAGGTACAAAGCTAGGCTGGTTGCAAAAGGCTATGCCCAAACATATGGCATAGATTATGATGAAACCTTTAGTCCAGTTGCTAGGATGGCAACTGTCAGATGTGTGATTGCTTTGGGAGCAGCCAAAGGTTGGAGGTTGCAGCAAATGGATGTGAGGAATGCCTTCTTGCATGGTGATTTGCAGGAAGAAGTGTATATGGATCAGCCAGCAGGTTATGAAGATTTAGAGCATCCCACATATGTGTGCAGGTTGAAGACGGCACTCTATGGGCTCAAGAAAGCACCTAGAGCATGGTCTGACAAGATTAGAGAGTATCTTGTCAATATTGGTTTTTATGTTTCTGATGCTGATCACTCACTTTATGTGAGAAAGGGAGATGCAGGTTTGGTCATCATAGTCATCTATGTGGATGACTTGATTATAACAGGTGATAGTGATAGTGGGATTGCTAAAGTCAAGGGTTGTTTGAAGATGAAGTTTGAGATGAAGGATTTAGGTAAGCTAAGGTACTTCCTTGGCATTGAGGTGATCAGATGTGATGATGATATATGGCTGTCCCAAAGACAGTATGGCTTGGATATGTTGTCCAAGTATGGTATGACTGCATGCAAACCACTTTCAATCCCGTTGGAGCAAAATGTAAAGCTGAGTGCTGATGTTGGGGATGAGATAGAAGACCCTACTATATTCAGGAGGATAGTGGGGAGTTTGATCTACATGACCATTACAAGGCCAGACTTGAGCTACGTTGTTGGTCTTGTGAGTCAGTTTATGCAAGTACCTAGAAAGCCACACTTGGATGCAGTCAGACGCATATTGAGATATGTGAAGTCCACATTACATTATGGACTTTTCTATGAGGCAGGTACAGATGTACAGGTGTTTGGATACACAGATGCAGATTTGGCTGGTAGTATGTCTGATAGAAGATCTGCCAGTGGATACATGTTCTCTCTTGGTAGTGCAGCAATTGCTTGGAGCAGCAAAAAGCAATCTATAGTTGCTTTGTCAAGTACAGAGGCTGAGTATAGAGGTGCTGATGTTGCAGCATGTGAGGTAGTATGGCTGTAAAAGTTATTGGCTGATTTGGATGTGCAAGTGGAAGGTCCAGTTGTCATTTATTGTGACAACATGAGCAGTATACAGTTGGCTAGGAACCCTTGTTCCATGCCAGGACAAAACATATTGAGGTACACTACCACTTTGTGAGAGAGAAGGTGCTAGCAAGTGAGATTGACTTGGTGTATGTCAGCACACAGGATCAGATAGATGATATCTTCACGAAGGCATTGGGTACAGAGAAGCTTCAAAAGTTTCGAAGCTTACTTGGAGTTGCAGAGATGCAGTTGAGCTTGAGGGGGAGTGTTGAGATGACAAGCTCAACACATGTGGACATTGATGATGGACCGCCAGGTTAGATGGGTCCACACGTCTACACTTAGCACATCGGTGGTCATTATGACTCTCACATGGCCACTGACTCATTACTTATTATATTCAGGTTGTTACACCTATTTACAGCTGGCATAGTTATAGCGCCAGTAGACTAGTGTAGTCGGTTATGTATTGTTTGACTTAGTAGGACACTTTCCTTTATGTTGCATATTATCTATACTTTGTGTATATTGTAAAAGTGTGTGGAAGAAGAAGAAGAAATCAGCAAGAAAACGTTTTGGCCTCCATCTCTCTTCTTATCTCTTGAGTGAGCTTCTCCTTGTGCATTCTGTGTGTGTTCAGCGCATCATCTTGAGCAACTCCCCCCACCACACGATTCTTGACAAAATCATCTCAAGAAGAGCTTTGAGATAAAGGACATGGAATAGGCCTCACATATTCTTGGGATGTGCATCACATGAAATTGCTCTAAGGGTCTTCTTTACTTGTCGCAAAGTAGGAGTATATCCATAAGGTTCTTGAGCAGTGAAAGGGATGTAGGAGACGCGGGAGAGAAGAGCACACACAATGTAGGTGCTGTCAACAATGTTATTATAGTCTTATTGCACTTTCATGTATATATGAATAAATAATATGGGCAGTCACTATACACGGACAGGCCAAAGGGCCTTTTACCCCAACAACCTCCCACTAAAATGCCAATGGGCCAGGGAGTGAAAAAACAAAAGAAAAGAAAAGTGATAGAGTGAGGAATCATGACATCTCACCCAACACCCAATTGGAAAGCAAGCTGTGCAATAAGTGGCAGGAACCTCCTCACAAGAAGAGTCAAGCATCCATGAGTCCATGACATCCAGGAGATAAGCGATCCCATAGCTCTAGACAATAGAGCAATCCATGATTTCTTCCCGTGAAGCAAGCGACATAACTCATAAGTGCACGGTTGTAAAGCATCAGAGTGGCACATAGCATCAGCGGAGAGCATATAGACTCTCCAAGGTCAATCATTGAAAGAGGGCCAGCATCCCAAACACAAGTCAAACGGGGTCTCAAAACAGTACGTAGCCTCAACAAAGCGGAAGACTGACATACGGATGTAGAATCAGTGATAAAGCGCATTGAACACACATCAAGAGGAGGCATCTGCGTCTCATAAAAGACAACACGACAGCTATAGAACCTACTGGGCATCTAAATCCCAAAACCTATAAGTCGTAAAGTCACCATCTCCGTAACCAAGGAGTATGCATCTACGTGACATAGGCTCATGTGGCATATTGACAGATGCCTCGCAGCCAAACATCCTCAAGTGATCATAGGAGGGTCTCATGCCACTCCATGCCTCATGCGGAGTAATAATATCCAAAGAGAAACACGACGTTCGATTAACCAAGTAGACTTCCGTCATAAGGGCCTCAGCCCAAAAGCCATAAGACAACCTATCTATGGTAAGCATAGAAGCAACCTTTGCATGTAAAGTCAGGCACATGCCATGAGCAATCCCATAATACCGTGGGCATAAGAAATCAATGCCATATTGCTGACAAGATATCCGTAAGCTATGAGAGATAGCATGACTCTCATAATCCATCTGCAAGCATCTAGGCTTGCTACCAGCAGAGCAGAATCCATAAACTTGTTAAGCATAGTAACAGCATCCTCAATCCATACCAAAGGGTAAGCCCAAACACGGTGGGTAGCATGATCCATGAAGATCACAAAATACGATGCTCCACCAAGTGACTGGGAAGGCATAGGTCCATATACTGCAACATGGACTAGATCTAGAGGAGCATGTCTCACACGATCGCCATAAGCCGAAGAGGCACCGCACTGACCATGAGTACAATGAGGGCAAGTAGCATGGGGAAGAGCAGGCAATAAGCCCATATCACATAAAGCATCCATCTCAGTGTGTCGTACATGGCCTAGGCAACAATGCCATAACAATGCATGTGGTATCTGTAACAACAACTATAGAATCGCCCACATGACAGACATGCACTACATAATCACTGCCATATCTAGCACTTGTGGCCAATACCAAGCAACCATGACGGATTTTCCATGAAGTATCCCCGAGAGAGACATAATATCTTGCACCATGCAACTGAGTGACAGAGATCAGGCTCTTACTAAGCGTAGGTATATGCAAGACATCATGGAGCATAAGAGAAGACCCATTTGGCAAAGCCAAGTGTATATCCCCTGTACCAATAACATGACAATCCTGCTCAAGGCCCAAAGAAATACATCCGTCAACCTCCCTATAAGAAGAGAACCAAGCTCTATGCAGATTAGCATGACAAGATGCCATACTATCTAAAATCCAATCAAAGGTATAGGGTGTATCACTGAGCAAGTAATCTGCAGAGTAACATGATGCCAGGAGTCTAGGCTCAGCTATATCATCATGGGTAACTACATGCACCATACCACTATCAACAATGGTCTCACCTACTGTATCACTGACTCTGCTCTCATGTCTAGTGTAGCGCAATCTTTTCTGCTCTCTAATCCACTTGAAGCATTTACCCTTCACATGCCATGTCTTTCCACAATGAAAGCAAACAGAACCTATAAAACCTATAGAAGAGGACAATTGCTCTGTAATAGCATGAGGAGGGCTGTCCAATACATCCAAGGAGCTCAAAGAATCAGGGAAACTCTCATCAAAGAGAACAGGTTCATCAAAAGGACTGTCTACATGACTAGAAGAGCTAGAAGTTATCATAGCATACTGCAAAGGGGACTCATCCAAACCAGAAGGGGAGAACACAAAGGCATCAACCACGGATGCAAAAGCTCCCATACGGACAAGCCTAGCAGAAAAAAGCATGACATATCCAACCACTGTAGCTTGCAGCCATAAAAGCATAAGCATGCCTCGAAGCCATAAATGCATAAGCATCCCCGAAACATAGGAGTATACATAATTTTGCAGTGTCTCGTACCATGTACTTACATACATGTCCAGCCAAGAACTGCAGGTGGCAAATAAACCTGCAAGAATCAAGCTCCAATAAAATCCCAAATATCTTTTTAAAAGCATCCAGGTAAGAGGCTCTGTAAAATACATAGCAGCAGACCATGTGCATACATGGGTGGCCATAAAGATCAACTGCTCCCTAACATACACGGGCAATAGCATCCCAAATAGCATAGATGCCATACAACAGAGAAGCATGACGGCCATAACTGTAAATCCCAAGCACTATCCAAGTCCATTTATTAGTAAGTATCCCGCATATCAAATGCAAATGAGCAATCACAGCTCAATAAGCAACTGCCAAAACAAGGGAGCATTTCGCTGCTCAATACCTGCAAGTGCATCCAAGTAATAGCCAAGATCCATAATCAAAGCATCAAATCCCATATAGCATCCAAGGTCGTAACGGAAAAAGCCAAGTCAATGTCCAACTACTCAAGGGAATACTCAAATGAATGTCGAGACGAGCTCAAACAAGGGAATACTCAAATGAATGTCGAGACGAGCTCAAACAACTACCATCCACAACCAAAGCATAAAGTATTCACCAAGACATCATAACCAGTACCTGGGTAGCCTAGGCATAAACCATATCATAGATGAAATGCCAGCTGCAAAGAAGTGACATTCAAATCCAAATCGAGCTCTAATCTCAGCTCAAAAACATTCCGGAGCATAAACAAGCCATGTGGCATAGTCCAAATACATCATGACATCATACCGAGTAGCCAGGAGCACCCCGTGACCAATAGGCATAACCCAACTATAGCATAAATAGTTTCAGCCCTAAAGTTTCCAGCAGCAAATAACAGTCCAAAATTAAGTAAAGTAATGCTCAAATCAAGTACCAACTCATAGGCATACATTCCTAGACATGTAGGCACCAACCGAGCATAATCGGGCATCAAATGACCATGTAGCATAAACATAAAATGTAATGACAGGGGGCTGCCCTGTTTTGGGCTACCTGTGGACTATGTAAAACAATCAATGGCTAAGCAAGATCAGCCCCAAAACCATATCACATGATAAGGCATACATTCCCACATCATTCGAGGAGCATTCGAGACCAACCGAGCAACCAATGTCAATGCCAATGTGGCCCAAACATAAAATGCTAATGTAGCACTGATGAAAATTGTCTATGAACAATCCTGGACTGAAGTAAATCATCCCACAAATAAATGCCAAGTCAAATGCCAAGTGCCAAGATCAAATGCCAAGTGCCAGGGGCTCTCATGAAGCCATTTTGAAGTGCCAAAGAGTGCCAGCAAGGAGGGGAGATGAAGGAAGAGGATCACAAGATGCTTTCAGGTGCCAAAAATTGGCGCAAATTGTAGGGAGGGGACTGATCACGTTTTTTATGAAGGGGGGGCTCAAGGGAGCCACAAGGGGGCTCAAGGAAGCCAATAAAAGCCTCCAAACCAAGCTTCAACAAGCCAAGTTCAAGGGGGGAAGCTTCAAGCTTCAAGGGGGAAGCTCATCAATGGCTTCCCCAACCTGTAAACCCTCTTGTACCTGTGCGGACTGAAATGAATGAGGGAGAACAAGATCTCATACCTCGTGTAGATGTCGGGAAGAGCTCGCGAAGGTGTGGCTCTGATACCAATTGAAAGGGATGCTGGAGACACGAGAGAGAAGAGCACACACAATGTAGGTACTGTCAACAATGTTATTACAACCTTATTGCACTTTCATATATATATATATATATGAATAAAGAATATGGGTGATCATTGTATAGGGGCAGGCCCAAGGGCCTTTTACCCCAACAAGCAGTTTCATATACAAGATGTTAAGCCTATTGGCTATCCATTACCTTCTCATGTGAAGGTTAGGCAAGCTAATTGTTTGCATCTAATGAGTAGAAGACTGCGATGGCCAAGATTCCTCATGCATCTGCAATGATAGTTTGATGTACACTATGATCGCCACTCATCATATCATAGCATTTGCAATGGGAGTTGTGGGACACTATATGACTACACCTGGCAGGTGGCATTGGGATACTGTAAAGGGTATCATGAGGTATCTTCAAGGCATTGCAAATATGTGCATATATTATGGTGGCTAGGATATAGGATTCATGGGGTACACTAACTTTGACTATATAGAACATACAGATAGTAGAAAGTCCACCTCTTGCTATGTCTTCACCTTTACTAGAGGTGTTATTTCTTGGATTTCCAAGGTGCAAAAATTCACAACCCTGTCTACTACAGAGATAGAGTATATTGTAGTCACTAAGTCTTGCAAGGAGGCTCTCTTATTAGGCTTTCTAGTCGCAAACCTTGGTATTACTGATGTGGTCCCTACATTGGGTCAAATTCTAAGAGTGCCATTCAATTGGCCAAGAATCTGGTCTTCTATGGGAAGATAAAGCATATTGAGATGCGCTATCACTTTACCCAGGAGGTGAAGACATTATGTTGAGCTTGTCAATGAGAATCATGTAGATCTGCTCACTAAAAGTCTCTTAGTAGAGCATTTTGCCTTCCTTAGGAAGATGATGGGCATAGGATGAGATGACGTATATTCCTCATCCTATTGTACTTTATGTATAAATGTACTTTGTCACTTTTTTCTTGTTCTCTCCTCACTAAGGGCACATTTTCCTTTAAGTGGAAGGTTGTTGGGGGTAAAGGCACCTCTGTCTAACCACCCATGTATTCATTACAGTGATAATACCCGCATATCTATATACTATAGGTTGTGAACACTCATCATTATCACTCTATTCTTTAATCTTTCAGTGATTTGAATAAGGGAAGACTGGTCACACATTGTGATTATTGAAGTTCCCACATACAGTGTCTCTCTCTCTCTTGCTCTCTTGCTCCATCTACCATAGTTCTTGCTTTGCTCTTGCTTTTGCTTGTGTGCTTCCACTTGGGCTCTACCTTTCAAAATCTTAGATATACAAAAAACTTAATTAAAAATAAAATAAATTCACAAATTCACAAAGAACATGAGAAAAGCACATGATAGGGCCCAACCTCCCCCTTGACAAAAGCCATTCACGGCTCTTCATTATGAAATAGGGTGTATGCATGATAAGGTGGTACACTAGCTACCGAGTTTTTGGGTGGAGATTGCCACATTTGCTAGCTGATATTTCAAGTGGTAGCAACATAAATTTTTCACATGCAATAATTTAATATAGATTTTTTTATTTCTATTGTGCCACATTATTTCATTATTGCATGGCATAGGGGGATGGGCATTTCAATTTCTCATCGTCAAATTATTAGTGTTTTTCTTTCATCATCCTGAAGACTAGAAAGAGAAAAATGCATTTAAACATTACAATGTTGTTGAGGATATAGCAAAGCAAATGGCAAAGGTAAACAAGAAAGAAGGGTTCAGTCTCAAAGAAGGAGGCATAAGTTGATTAGCAACAAGCAAAAAACCCAAGAAGTTACAAGCTTTTTTCAATAAACTTACTTTCTGAAGATTCAATCCCTTCTCTCTTGGCCCCATAACCTCAAGTGTATGGTGGAAAATGACACACAGAGGTTATATGAGACCACTAATGAAGCTCTACAATGACCTAGGGGTAGCCTTGTATAGTGAATGCTAACATAGAGTCCAGTTGGAGGCTTGTAAATTGGTCTTGGTGAAATAACAAGAGTTGTTTTAAGGAAGTTATAATGTCACTCCACATGCCTTAGTCTGAAGATCCACAAGAACTTAAATCTCAACTAGGATTCCTCTCCAATACCTTGGAAAGTGTGGAAAAGATTGAAGGGAACAATCTCATAAAAGGGCCAACCTATACTAATTTTGTAAAAACATGAAAGTGAAAACTTTTTAAGCCCTCTCTCTCTCTCTCTCTCTCTCTCTCTCTCTCTCTCTCTCTCTCTCTCTCTCTCTCTCTCTCTCTCTCTCTCTCTCTCTCTCTCTCTCTCTCTCTCTCTCTCTCTCTCTCTCTCTCAACTTCTAATAGAATTTATTTATTAATATCAACAACTATGTGGAGGTTCATTTAAAAAAGTTATTGTGAGATAATATTTATGGTTAGTATCAAAAGATTTATATAGTTTGAGAAGGATAGTGTGTTTGGTAGCTACCAAACTTACCTGTGGTGTTTCTCACAAAGGTTAAGATGGATTTTGGAATATGGTTTTGAGTAGTGTATAGTAGCAACATTCAATTAGTAGCTACCATTTTATGATAACAATCAACTTACAATTTGTACTTTTCAGAGATAATGCCCTTTTTAATATGAGTTATGGATAGCTTCATGCACTAATTGGTAGCAACCATCTTGTATGTGCTAGATACCAATGAGGGATAGACATTAGAAGCCATGGGTTTTGAAGTGATGTCTATTCTAACTAGTGTCCACTAGAATTTCATTGGTAGCTACCACCTATCTTCTAGTAGCAACCAAATAAAAGTGGGTCAAGAGTCAAACTAAAAGTGGGTGAGTGTGTTTATGTTTAAGATCATTAGATATATACAACTTGAGAATGATAGTATGTTCAAAACAACACAAATTTGATAGCTACCAACTTAGTAGTGGTACCTCTCAAAAATGTTAACGTTGATTCTAGAACATGGTTTTGAGTAGTGTATAGTAGCAACATTCGATTGGTAGCTACCATCTTACTAAGTGGTGTGTTGTGTGTAGTAGCAACTGTTAGTTGATAGCTACCAATATCCTTATTGTAGCTATAAAATTAATATTTGTAGTTTTCATAAATAAATGCAATCTATTCTAAGTAGCATTCAATTGGTAGCTACCACGATAGAAGGATTCAATTGGTAGCTACCACCTTACATATGGTAGCTACTACCTTACTTGTAGTAGTTACCAACTTATAGTTTGTACTTTTTTGAAATAATGTGATATCAAAATCTCATTATGGCTAAAAGTGGGTGAGTATGTCAAATAAGATTTGAGTACTAACATCAAAAGATATGTGCAATCCTTTACAAAAGTTACAAATGTATGTCAAATAAGATTTGTGCACTAACATCAAAATATATGTGCAATCCTTTACAAAAGTTATTATGAAATATGTTTTTTATTTAATATCATAAGATATACATAGCAGGTATACAACTTAAAGGATTGCACATATCTTTTGAGTCTATTAAGGTTGAATCTAGAAATATGTGGTAGCTAGCAACTTACAATCTATATTTTTCACAAATAATGTGCTGCATGTTATTCTGAGTAATGTGTAGTAGCAACATTCAATTGGCAACTACCACCTTGTGGTGGCTACAAAGCAACAATTTGTACTCTTCATAAATAATGTGCAGTTCGTTATGAGTAGTGTGGTGTCAGATTTCGGTTCTTATGGTAGCTTCCAACTTACTTTTGTATTTTTCACAAATAATGCACTATCTTTTCTGAGTAGTGTGTAGTAGCATTTTGTTGATGCCCACCATCTTTTACTAAGTAGTGGCTTCCAACTTATGGTTTGTACTATTCACAAATAATGCGATGTCTATTCTGAGTAGTGTGTAGTAGCAACATTCAGTTGGTAGCTACCACCCACCTTACTCATGGTAGCTACCAACTTACAATTTATGTTATGTGTTTTAAGAAGTGTCTAGTAGAATTTAGTCAATAGCTACCAACTTACTATTTATGTTATGTGTTCTGAGAAGTATCTAACATAATTTAGTTTTGGTAGATAGCTACCACCTTACTTGTAGTAGCTATACTAACTTGTGGTATCTACCAACTTACTCGTGGTAGCAACCAACTTGTTGCATGGGTTATGGGTAAGGGGTCAATAATTACTTAAGGATACTTGGAAGATGAATTAGCCTAGCCAATTTAACTATTGGCTTGTGAAATTACTTGATTTGAGAACTAGAATAATTAATAAATTAGTTTATAAAATTGATATTCCAATAAATAATGTAGTAAAATGAATAATGCTAAACAATTGGATTACAAGGTTGTCACTTAGCAAAACTTACCCATGCAAGTGCAAAGCCCATTTTTGGGGCCTAATGGAAGTCTATTCTCTCCATTTTGAACGTGATCACTTGCACAAGGTGAAATTCAAGGTATGCTTTAGGATTGGAACTTATAAGTTTATACAAATAAGGTTTTTTAGCCTTTTACTCGTACCAAACTCCTTTCACCACAAATGAACCTTGAGCCATGGCATTCCCCCATGTGTCGATTAGAGAATCAAGGTGGCTTCTCTCCAGCACACATTTAAGAACATAAAATGTTGAACAAAAAGTGTACAGTGAGTTTTATCATGAAACATATAAAAGTGATAGTAATTTTTTACCACCCCAACAATTCACACATAAGTAATGTGAACAAAGATTGTAACTTGATCAAAGTACCAATGCATGGTTTGGATCTCATTTTGCTCTTTGAATGTGTAGTTCTCAATGAAATCCATTGCAAATAGAATCACATCCTTGGAAAAACAAAGTACAGACTCCTTGAACTACTACATAATTAACAATTCTTTTCACTTCATCTATTTGAATGAAAGGATTTTCCTCCTCTTATTTTTCTCACTACTTGTGTTTCCAGTTTTGAAATCCTCAAATATCTTTACTATAGTTAATTTCTTGGCAAATGATGCCTCCCTTGGGTATTGAGGCATTTTTGTAGGCCACAAGAAGAGCATTCTCCTACCAAACACTCTAGTCAATAGTAGGAGGCACCAATAGGTTTCGAACATACAACTATTCCCATAGCAAAGTTATGCATGAGAAAGATTGTCCACATGCATTGTAACTATCATTTAGTCCTCAAATATTCACACTTGTAGCCACACCTTTCCCCATGGAGACCAAAAGAGCCTTGCATTCTCAAAGCAAGGCTTCAATTTCTCAAAGGATTGTTGATGAATCTTCACATCCTCGTGACTTTCTTTGAATGAAAGAAAGAATTTCACATGTAATTCAATCCAGTATTAGATAAGTTACATGGGGTTTTTCACCAACATTTTGATTCACAATTGGCAAAGTGGTAGCTCCCACAATGGTAGTAGAGTTAGTGAGCTAGAATATACTAGAAGGTTAGCTACCACCACTCTGGAGCAATACATATATGTATTGAATTGAAAGCCACCATAGACGTACTTGCTGCTACCATATAGGTAGTGTTACGGTATGATGCTACCATAGAACTACCTTCCAATATGCTACCAATCAGGTATCTTCCAATGTGTTAACACGTAGGTAGCTAGTCAATATGCTACCACACATGGATGGTAGAAAATTAGAATGTACATGTACAGAAGAATATTGTTGGGATAAATGCACAACAGTCAAGACATTGGATAGATTTCTATTCTTTCAAAAGTTGCAACTCACTTTGGTGAAAATCTCTCACATTATCTCTCTCGACACTCCACTCTAAGTAATTATGCATCCTTCTGTCCCAAACTAAGAAAGCAAGAGCACTAAACTAGCTTTGAAGTATAGTGAAATCACCTACTTACCTCCCCACATTGTACTCTGAAAGCTTGAAGGCTTGAAGATGGTTCCACAATCCAAGAAACACAATCTGATGCCATTGCTCCTTCACATCCCCACAACAAAGCACACCAATAAGTCAAGAAGCTAATAGAGAAGAAGAAAAAGAGAAAGAAGACGACAAAGAGCTTCACCTTTCCTCAATCCCTCACTCAACACACTTCTCACTCACTCTCTCTCAATCGCTCTTAACAATGGAGTCAATATGATAGAATAGAATAAGAGAATAGAAAGCTTTAATAGTTACATTGATAGAGCTTCCACAGCATGGATCCACCAAAAGGGTAAACACAATTGAGACATTCTTTCCTTATATAGATGCAAATTAGGGTTCGGGTTAGGTCACTTCTCTAGGATGGCACACCATTTGCACATTGCCTCATTCTTGATGAAGTCATTACTAAAGAAGAACCTAGCCTTGGTGAGATGAAGACTTGTGTGCTCATTGATGAAACAAGTTGCAACTACTTCTCAAGAAATAGATGACCATTACATGTTGCAATCAAGGTATGCTATTGATGAACAAATTGGATGTCATTGTCGATGGTGCTTGGACATCCTTGCCTTTGGTTAAAGTCACTTGAATGATTTTGTTGGCATGATGTTACCAGAGCTTTGAATCTTCAAAGAATACTTTTATTGCCAATTATGTTGTATCCATGTGTCATAGCTTGAATCTGCAGAACTCTTTGATTTTTCATGATATTATTATCCGGTCTTGAATATGCACAGCTTTGCTTTGTCACTTGTCATTTTTTTGCATCCACTTGGTAAAGCTTTGAGAATACCATACAGTAGATTCAAAGCCAAAAGATAGAAAGCACCATTGTACCTTGAGAAAAGGTGTAATCTTGTACCTTTGATCATGCCGCACATAAGATGTAGCATTGTCCCGAAATTCGAAGGGCTTTGGCTCTTGTCAATGCAACAAAAGAAATATGTAAACAATGAAACTAAGGTTAGTTATATACAAGGGTTAGTATTTTGTAGTTTTTGGGATCCACCAATCATAGAAATTCTAATTGGACTCCAACTCAACAAAAGCATCCAAGTCTATTGGTTTCGTAGCTAGTCTACAAATGTAAGTAATCAAATCACTAAGCAAGGATGGTCCTGCAAAGTGACTAGCAATGTGTAACTCCTGAGTCCTCTGCAATCAAGATATTATCAAGCAATGGGTGGTATTTCAACTTTTTTGGCAACGCAGGATTCCAAGAGAGGATGATAGAGCACAAAGAAATGGTCTCATTGTAAGTTGTATCAAATTGAAGTGTACTAAATGTACGCTGCTGCTAAGATGACTACCATGACAAGAAATCTCAAGTCAATGAGAATACCATTTCTACAAGAATACACTCAAGGAATCGCAATTCCAATTCTCCTTTTATATTTAGTCAAATCGATCCCCTCTAACCACTAGGTTTAAAGCCATGCACTCTATCCAATTGAGCCATCAATGTTAACAAAATGTAGCTATCTTTATTTCTCTATCTAGTTCTCTAGGTGCAATGTCTTGAGAGCTTAAGCTCATCAAGCATTGCTTCTCCTCCAGGTGCAGTGTCTTGAGAGCTCATGCTCATCAAGCATTGCTTGGGACTTAGATATGGATCATAGAAGCATAAGAAGAAATGAATCAACATGACTGCAATTGCTCTCGAGTAAGGGTCTTAATATATTCATCTTGAACCAAGAGACTTTTGCAAAAGAGATGCTCACTCTCTCCCCAAGTGGGATGCCATTCAAAAGTAACTTGAATTGCTCATCATCAACAAGTCCCAAACCACTTATTGCAAACAACTTAGCATTAGTAAATATGGTATCAAATTGGAGTAGGCATTTTATTTCAAAGGAATTGAATTTCTTTGCCAAATGAGCAACCATGATACTAAGTGGCGATGTGTAGCCAAAGGCCAAAGGCTAGAAGGAGGGTCTGGTTTAGTAGTATTAATCTAAAAGTGAGTCTAAGCAACCTCCTCCAAAGTGTAATGAAATTTAGCTTGCTCATCTAGCTCTAACTAATGGTGTGGGTTAGTAGGAATATCAATGGCATTGAACTCAAGAGTTGAAGATTCAAGCATACGGATTTTAGCCATGATGTTTGGGTGAGTAGCAGGTTTATGTACAACACTCTACTTTCCATCATTGGATGAAGATTCATTCTATGTGTTACTAGAACCAGAGGAAAGATGAGGTTCTATGTTGCTTAGCCTTGGAATAAACCAATCATAGAAATTGGGATTGTATTGTAATTAAGCATGGCCATTAAGAGGTAGAAAATATATTTAATGACATCAATCACAATGTTGCTTTGTCCCAATTGACTTACAATGTGCAACTCTTTCTTTGAAATGATTTTGTTACATAAGGGATCTATTTCGACAAGTTTAGAATGTTGACACCTCAAACAATCACAAGCCTTCTCATAAATGTAGGGGTTACATATGTTGAATCATGTAGGAAAGTCTAGAATGCCTTTCTTTGCTTAGCAATATTCATTAGGCAGCCACCATATCTTGTATCTAGACCTCAACAAGAATGCTATTGTCTTTTAAACTCACTTCGTCCTTTAGCTTTCATGGCTAATGTTGCAACTTCCTCCGTGGTTACTAACACTAACCAAAGTAAAACACAGGAATCGAGCAATGTTTCTCTTGC
This sequence comes from Lygodium microphyllum, assembly GCF_053477565.2. Classification (NCBI taxonomy): domain Eukaryota; kingdom Viridiplantae; phylum Streptophyta; class Polypodiopsida; order Schizaeales; family Lygodiaceae; genus Lygodium; species Lygodium microphyllum. Next base: position 117,314,815 of record NC_141137.1, on the reverse strand, counting down.
TCTGTGTTGGTCATTTTCTTATGAATTCTCCCATGATTGTCAAATAACATCAAAAATTTTGTAATTTCTTTGACCATGTTAGAAGTCTTTTTAAGAACTTCTCATCCTCAATAGTTTGAATTCCAATGTCATCATAAACGTGTGCATGAGTGTGCAAAGTCAATAGTGTTTTGATCTATCACCATGAAAGTTGTAACCATGGGTTGATCATTTTGTTACCCCATATTTTCTAAAGCCTCCATGAGAGATCTCTTAACTGGCTATTGGAGCTTCTAGCTGAGACAAATAAGATTTGTGAATCATTGGATTCATTATGCTCTTTGGGGGCTAGAGTTAGTCTTTAATTGTGAGTATTTGTTTGTGAGGTTGCAACACTAGAGACTAATTCCTTAGTTGAAGTGACTACCTTGATCACAGGCCAAAGGTTGTGGCTATGTGAGTTCCATCTCAAAATTGGAAGTAGTAACTTGTGATATAGTGGATTGATCAATCTTGGCAATCAAAGATGACTATGCAGTTGGATCTACCAACTGATTGGAAATAGTCTCGATATGAGAATTTCCAAGTATGTTCTTAACAACACTCTTAGAAGGAGGTTGTTGATCCTTTGATGTTTTCTTCCCTTGTAGATCCTTTTTCTTTGATTGAGAAATTGCACTAGACTATTGTTGTTGGATTTTCTATTTGGGTTTAGGTGACAAAGGTTCTTTGTTTTTGGGAGACTCTAGCTATTTTGAAGGACCAACAACAACTAAGGGTAGTTGCTTGTCAACACTTAAGAGCTCTATCTTCTCCTTCTTTGGTCATTCTGTTTCAAAGTGAGTAACATCACTAGGAAGTGGCTACTCATTGTTCTTCTCCACTTGACTTAGAGATTTCTCAGACAGCATGGATTCCTCTTGTAAATTAACAACTACCTCAAGCAGTTGCTCGTCTAGAATTGTGGGCTCTAGTGCCTTTGCTGGATACTCAAGTTTTGGCTTTTCAATCACTAAGACTAGTTTTGTAGCCTCTAAGGGGGCTGATTTTGTCTCCTCATTTGATTTAGGCCTTGATCTAGGTTTGCACTTAGTTCTCTTTCTCTTTCACTTTGATTTTGTTAGGACTTGAACTGTGGCCAATGGAGGTGGTTGTGTGGGTGGTTTCAGTAACCATACCACCCACATAAAACCCTTGAGCGAGTAGCAACAATTTTGGAGCCCATCGCAGCTTTGTGATAGCTCTCCATCGATGCTTCATTCAATTGTATGCCCTAGGTCTCCTACGCCTTCTAGATGAAATTCTCTTCCCAACAACTATAGAAGTTGGTATATTGGTCCTAGCAATTTTGTCATTTCTCCAAGTTGCAAGAGGAGTCTTACTTAATGGCTCTCTCTTCTCATAGTGTGCCTTGAGTAGTTTCTTTAGAACTCTCTAGCCGTCCTCAAAGGACTTTGGTCTACTAACTCTAAGACATCCTTCTTGCCCTTCTCAAGAGAAGAGATAAGATTACCTTTATTGAAAGCAATGACCAACTCAACATCTAGTAAGCTCAATGTATTCTATGTGCTTCATAGTCCACATTGCATTTGGTTGTGCGCTTGAAAGGTCTTCCAAGCAATTCTTATTTGCCCATATCTTTTCAGTTTGGAAGAACATAGAAAATGATGGATAGGCTCTCAATTTCTATAGTCAATATTGCATCATCCTAGGAGGGGATAAGGTGATCCTCCATAAGGTTTGATAAGCGCATTTGTTTGTGACGAGATTAGGTTGAGCAATCTCAATCAAAACATCATAATTCAAGATGTTGTAATTGTAACCTTTATCAATGAGAGCATCAATGATGAGCCCTCACTTTGTAGTTAGTTTGATCCCAAGATATGTACGCTGTATTAGCTCTTCATATTCTAAATTAGAGTTGGTGGATTTGAGCTTTTGGATGTTAGGCTTAGTAGACCTAGGTAAGGTGGTACTAAATGTCTTGCAAGTCAACCAATCATGATATATATAAGTGATGCCATACTCAATGCATCTTAGGTCAACCTTTGTGGATGTTTCTATCTCCATCTAATCCACTAGCTATGCCCTTCCCTCTTGGGTTGCTAGCTCAGTCATCTTGTCAATTGACAATGGGATGGGATTGTTTACTATTTGTTGTTGACTCATAAAGTTTGAGGACTTCTAGACTTCTCAGTCTAGTCTGTTATGGGTCACATCAACAGAGTGTTAGGCTCGTAATAGCCACATCGCAAACTCTTTGAATTTTTTTTCTAAATCAACATTTGGCATACCCTTATGTGTACTTGTACTGTTTTGAATCTCTAGAATTGTCAACTCTAGTTGGATCTCTCAACGATTTTTTCTTAGAGCTTCAAATTTGTCTCTCTTTGGTCAATTTCTTTATGATCGTGCACTAAGTGCAAGTGTTGAAATTGTGGGCTCAATGGGTGGCTTCTCCTCTCAATTGCTTTATTCTTGGTACTTTCTTTGAATGGGACTCAAAATGCTTTGAAGTTGGCTTAGGACTCTCAGTAGCTTGGTCAATAGATTCTTACTCATCAAGCCCACACAATGATTGGAATTCAACTCATAGTGACAAGGTAAGATGATTTCCTCCCTTTGACTTGCAATGGGTCCTATGCCTAGATATGGAATGATTGTTGTGGTTATGCACTATGATCCTTAATGTCCCTAGGTGATGATAGCCTAATGTCTGTTGCCTGGGTGCTAAGTGTGTCAGGTCCTTGTGATGTGACAAAGGGCTTCCTAGGCCCCTTGGCCTTGGTTTCTTCAAGCTTCTTAGTGAATCCTCAAGGAACTCAAAATGCTTCTTCCAACAAACTGATTCCAAAAGATATAGTCTTCAAGATACATGAGACACTTTGAAGATACAAGAGTGAGAAGTGCAAAATCAAGCTTTCTTTCTTTCAAAAATCAGGGTGCATGTGCGAAGGCAGACAGTGTGAGTGAGAGTGTTGTGACGAAGTGAGCTAAGTGCAATGGCCTAGGTGCAATTGAACTTTGCGGGGTGTGAATGAACTTGATGAATGAGATTTGATGCAAAGGAACTTATCGCAATCTAGGTGTGAAGGAAGTCTAACCCTAGGTGCCAAGGATCCTAGGTGTAAATGATCCTAAGTGCGAAGGAACTTATCCTAATGTTCCTAATGATCTTTTAGTGCAAATGAAAGGAACTCAAGTGCAAAGGAGCTTTAGTGTGAAGGAACTCTAATGAGAGAAGAAACGCAAGTGTAAAGAACTCTATTGGAAAGGAACTCTAGTGCAAAGGAACTCTAAACCTAGGTGCAAAGAATCCTAAGTGTGAATAATCTTTTAGTGTGAAGGAACTCTAATCTTAGATGCAAAATGAACGTTGTGTAAATGAATTAGGTGTAAATTATCTTGATGCAAATGAATTTGTGCAAACTAACTAATAAGTGTAAGTGAATGGTACAAATGAGCTATGTGCATGTGTGTGATAAGAGAGATGTCAAATCAAGTTCAAAGTAAATAACCAGAGCCAAAAGCAATCGACCAACTCAACATATGGCAACAAGCAACAACCAACCAAAAAATGAAAAAATTTGCCATGTATTTGATTTTTGCATTGTGAGTTTTGTGTTTTTTGAGTTTTGATCACTTCCCTTCCTTTAATGCACATACAACCAAACAACTATGACAAGCATGATGCATTTTCAATTCACAATAGTATCACACAAATTGTTCAAGTAAGACAAGTTTGAGTTTTGAGTTTTTGCCTTGCCTTTTGTGTTTTGAGTTTTGAATTTTGTGTTTTTTAAGTTTTACTCACTATTCTTCCTTCATGCTCACACTATCAATCCTCCATAATAAGGAAGTTATATCTACAATATCGATACACACATTGTCTAAGTAAAAAGAGTTGAGCTTTGAGTTTTAAGTTTTGAGTTTTGCACTTTGCTTTTTGTGTTTTTGTATTGCTTTTGCTTCAATGCACACACAATCTAACAAGCATGACAAGTATGATGTATCTTCAATCGACAATAATATCACATGGTTTGTTTAAGCAAAAAAAGTATTTTGAGTTTTACGTTTTGCATTTTTGTGTTGTTTTTTAGTTTTATTGTGTTTCTAAGTTTAAGTTTTACATTTTTATCTAGTCTAATAAATCCAAATCTTTCCAATCTCAATCCAATGAGCTAGTTCCTCTTGATTCAACCTTCCTAAACTAGCCGCATAGGTTTTAAAGTATGCTAGCTACAAAAGAGCACAATTGATACCCCACCCATCCCATCCATACTCATGCATAAGCCTCCTATTCCACTACATTGTAGGAGCATGAGAACCTCAGTGGTTGCACCATCCTTGGTCCCGACAATAGAACCAAAATTTGGGCTAAATGCACAATAGTTGAATATTGGATAGACTTCTATTATTCCAAAAGTTGTAGTTCGCTTTGGCAAAAATCTCTCACCTTGTCTCTCGATACTCCACTCTAACTAACCATGCATCCTTCTCTCCAAACCAAGAAAGCAAGAATACAAGAATAGCTTCGAGATATAGTGAACTCGCCCACTTACCTTCCTGTGTTGTAGTCTAAAAGCTTGAAGGCTGAAATATGGTTCCATGACCCAAGAAACATGATCCAATGTCGTTTCTCCTTCTTATCCACCACCAAGCACACCAATGAGTCAAGAAGCTAGTAGAGAGGAAGAATAAGAAAATAAAGAAGATGACGAAGAGCTTCACCTTCCCTCAATCCTTACTCAACACACCTCTCACTCACTCTCTCTCACTTATTCTCAAATAATGAAGGCAATATAATAGAATAGAAGAAGAGAATAGAAAGCTTCAATAGTTGCACTAATAGAGCTTCCACATCATGGATGCACAAAAAGGGTAAATGTACCTGAGACCTCCCACCCTTGTATAGATACAAATTAAGGTTAGGGTTAGGTCACTTGTCTAGGATGGCTTCCCATTTGCAATTTAGGGTTTGCTTCCCTTTTGCATTTTAGGGTTTCCACCACTACAAATTAGGGTAGGTTTGCGCACTCTTTTGGATGTCCTAACCCCTTTGTGGAACCTAGGCCGATCCTTCCTTGAAGAAACCCATGCAATAACTTCAGGTGCAACAAACACAAGTGTGAGTGGTGATACAATGTGTACAGGAGTGAGCCCATCTCTCACAAAATAATACATCCATGAATATAATGTGATGTCTATGAAGTACAACAATAATACATAAGTTTCTAAAATAATACATGGAAGCATTCCAAAAATAATAATCCACTGTCAAATAAATCTGACACTTTGCTTTGATATTCTTTGACTTTACTGTTCACAAAATATTGTTAACAATTACAAATAGTTAGCACTATGAATGCCACCCCTTGAAAACTTGTTGGAAGCTACCTAGGTGGTACCTGAAGCTGGTAGCCAACTAGTTGTATGCTAGCATAGTGTTATCTACCAACATGATAACATACTAGTACCTCGAGGCATCTATCAAGCTGCTAGCTACCAAGTTATATGGTAGACTAGTGTTACCTACTACCAATATGATGCCCACATGCATCTTTCAAGCTTCTAGCTACCAAGCCATATGCTAGCATAGTGTTACCCACTTGTATGGTAGCATGCTAGCATCCACATGTATCTATCAAGCTACTAGCTACCATGCCATATAGTAGCATCACGTGTATCCATCAAGCTACTAGCTACCATGGCATATGGTAACATTGTGTTACCTACCTATATGGTGTCGTAACAACACCATAAGCATCTACTAAGCTACTAGCTATTAAGCCCATAACTATGAAGCTAATAGCAACCAAGCTAGTAATTATCATGGTGATAGCATCCAAGCTAGTAGAAAATAAGCTAGTAGCATCCAAGCTAGTAGTAGCTAAAATAGTAGTTACCATGGTAGTACAATCCAATGTAGTGGAAACTAAGCTAGTACCATCTAAGCTATGCAAGTAGCAACCGTCCTAGCAACAACTATATCAGTAGTTCCTCGAACATAACCATATAGGTGGCCACACATATGCTACCATTCAAGTAGCCACATATGTGCTACCATGTAAATAGATTCCATTATAGGTCATCATTCATAGAGTCTTGATTGCATACAAGGAGCTAGACACAAGCAAACCATCCCACAATTATTGTCAACGACCACAAAGTTAATCAAAAACATTATGCTAGAAACAACAAACCTAGGGTTGCTCAAGAAGATGCACTAGGTGTATTGAAAAATATTTTCTTCGAATGCGCTTTCAACACACATCATTTTTACTAGGGGAGGCATGGATATTGCTTATCCAAAAAGACACCACCAATTCCTTTACCTCATCACTAAGTATATTCTCTATGTGTGGTTGTCATTCACACAAATGAAGTGGCAATGCATCTGTCTTCGATCTATCTCTACTTGCATAAAAGCTCCCTCAATGTGTCCCTATAAGTTTTGATACACCTAAAATATTTGGTGTTGTAGCATTCATAACCATCACGATTGTTACGCTCTTTAAAAATAATTATCTAGAGCTTCTAGATTTCTTGATGACATTGATATTGTCTCTTAGAGTATCTAACAATGAAGGTTTATGGTCCTCTGCAACTCCTTGCAAATGTTTGACATGCAAATCTTACACAAACAAATGTTGAAAAATGTTTTTGAGAATTTGTATCTTTGTTTCATTATCAAGACCCTATGTACAATGCTTGCAATAATTCACAATACTAATTGAAATCTTTTGACCCTTTGCATCACTTAGTTTTGGCAAGATCTATAAGCTAGCCATTGCTTCCCCCTGCTTCTTCTTCAAGCAATATTCCCACTTCCTCCTTGTCTCTTACTCTTCGATAAGATTTTTCTTGTTTGACCCACAATCACATACATCATATTTGTCCTATGCATTGCTCCTAACTATTAAAATCAATGCTTGGCACATCCAATTAGATTATTGCTCCATTTTGATTGATTATTGAGAGAGAGAGAGAGAGACACACACACACACACACACACACACACACACACACACACACACACACACACACACACACACACACACACACACACACACACACACACACACACACACACACACACACACACACACACACACACACACACACACACACACACACACACACACACACACACACACACACACACACACACACACACACACACACACACACACACACACACACACACACACACACACACACACACACACACACACACACACACACACAGAGAGAGAGAGAGAGAGAGGCAAGCCGGGTGAGAATGCTTGGTTCAACCTTAAAGAGAGAGTGAAACCTCTCCACCATACACATTCTATGACTTTTATATAGCTATTCACACTAGAGCTTCATACTTGTCTTTGAACTTTAAGTAAGTACCATACCTTGTAGATATGATCAATAATTGTCTAGAGTTATTTGCATTGTACTGGATCTTTGGTTATATTTTTGGATGTTTAAGTATCTACACAAGTCATCCAAAACCATCACATGTGAATGAGTTTGCAAATCAAAATGAGGTAGCCCCATAATCTCATTACCTCCACGTTTCACATTTGCATAAATGGGTAAATTTCACTAGAAAAACATCCACCACTATTAGCCATCCAAGCTTGTAAAGGAATACTCATGCACACATTGTTCATGCATAAATGAATAAATTTCACTAGATAATCATCCACCACATGCCATCCAAGACTACTTGTGAATGTATACTCATGCACACATTGTTCATGTCAAAAGTGTTTCTCATTGATATAGCAATTATTGAACATTATATTATTTGGTTGCTTTCCCATCTTTAGCATATCAAACTTAGCCCTCAAACAATTAGGCCATTAATGACAAAATATGTGTCCAATGTACAACAACTTTCTAGATGCAAAACACTCAATTTTTATGGTCACGAGAGTATTGATAAATTGATGGGATGGGAGCAAGGTAAAACTTTCAATTTTACTCATTTAAATAATAATAATTGAGGCCCTTCATATGCCACTACTTGGCAACCTTATCTAATCCAAAAATACCCAAAATTTATGCATGTGCCTAATGGATTTGAGCAAGTAAGCATTTACTCTTTCTAGATGCAAATACTCAATTATTACATCCACGGGAATGATGCAATCAAAACTTTCAATTTCACGCTTTTTAGGTGATCATAATGGAGCCCTTTACAGGCCACTAATGGCCACCTTATCTAGTCCAAAGAGAGCAAAAATTTGTGCACATGTGTAGAATGGATTTAAGCCAGCTCCATTTTACTATTTGGATAAGGCAAGTTGTAACGTGTGACATGGAGAGGTAAAAAATACACAATTGTTTATTTACATTTTCAAATCTTGGTAAATCTTGTGTGTTGTATGGAAGGTAGTTTTTTTTTTTCCTTGTTTCATATGTTTAAGTGGACTATTTTACTCTCTTGAAGAAGTCCATTACAATCTAGATGTCACTAAATTGGTCCCCTTAAGGCTTAGGCCCTTGGGGCCTTGCCTTAGTCCAAAGGAACCAAAAATATTAAGCACGTGTCTAGTTAAGATTTGTGCAATTTCTGTTTGGATAAGGTGAGCTGTACTGAGGAGGCCAAGACACGTGGCACACAGAGGGGGGGGGGCGGCAGGCGACGACAGTCAAAGGTCTTGGTTTTTACGTTTTAATATCCTGCTGATTCCTGTTTATTTAACTTTATGGAATGTACATTGTTTTTATTTTGTGTGTGTGTGCGCTTTTTTTTGGTGGCTGACATTTTCAAGAGAAGCTAGTGGCTGAGGACGGAGAGACGTTCCGATGTGGCGCCCAAAAGGCCTGGCTTACGAGGACGATATCCAGGCTGACAAGGCCAGCCACCAGCTGTCCGCCACGTGTTGTGCACGGCACGAGCCGAGAGGAGCCCTCCACGTAGGCGCCAACGTGGAGATGGGCCCCACCGCTGAATATCCTCTCGGTCGAGAATATCTGTGCCTTTCTTTTGCTCTTGTTCTTAAATAAATACATTTCGTTTTTTAAAAATGCGAAAATTGTTAATAGCGTTTTATTATATTGGTGATATTTACGTCATCTTAGGAAAGGGCAGAACGGGTCCCGCCCTATCTCTCTTCGTATCCATTTCCAGGTCCTTGTTCGTTCCCCAAAGCGGGGTTCCACTTTATCTCATACAAACTGAAATATCAAACACACTCTGTCGGCCTTATGTCTAGAGCAAACCCTCTTTGTCTTCCCTCCATATCCTCCACCTATCTCTTCTAACCCCCCTCTCCCCATCCACCACTCCTCTACATGACTCTCCTCACTCATCGTCCCCGCATGTGAAATTCGATGCCACACTTTGCTTGTACTCCTCTAGTTAGAGTATGTTGTTGCCTCACCCATCTCTATCCTAATTACCACCCTACTCCCATGCTCGTCCTTGACAGAACCCATGTCATATGCAATCCCCATCATTTCCTTCTCCCTTATGTGCTACTAAATGGTGGCCAATCCATCTTACATGTCATTCAATTTTTTGTTTAAGTTTCACATCTCTCCTCTTTCCACCTGTGTTCATTTACCTCACATACTTGTGCCTCTCAATGTGCTTATCACCAACAGTACAATGTTGCCATTTGTCACCAATCTATGCTACCATATCATAGTCTTATATTCACTACAATATTTAAAGTATCAACCATGTCTTGTCCATTTTGAAAGCTCCATTCTTATTGTAAAGTGGTCAATAGTGCAAAAAGATCCCTGGTACAATGGAGAATCTTACTACTATATCCCCTCCTCTCTTTCTCACGTGCAACATCTCATTTTCTCTTCCCCTTCCCTTTTTTCAATAAAGCCTCCCCTCGTCCCCCCCCCCCCCTTCCCCTCACTTCCTTTTTAAAAATTAAAACCCCAAGCCCTCTCTCACACTTATTATCTCGCTCTTTCTTTTCCCCATCCCCTTTTTAATTAAATTATTCCCCCCTCCCCCCTCTCTCTCACGTATAGGGCCTATGTTCTCTCTCTCTCTCTCTCTCTCTCTCTCTCTCTCTCTCTCTCTCTCACACACACACACAATTAGATTAAGCTTTTCTTTATTTAAACATTTTAAAAGTCTTTTTTAATTTAAAGTTTTTCAAACATAGTTTTTCACACACTTTGAGAAGGAGATAGAATGAGAGAGAGAGAGAGAGAGAGAGAAGAAGAAGAAGAAGAAGAAGAAGGATAAAAAGAAGAAGATGGAGAGAGAAGGGGGAGAAAGAGGAAAAAGAATAGTCTTTTTTTAATTAAATATTTTTCATCTCCCCCTCCCTCCTCTCTCATGCGTAGGGCCTAGGTTCTCTCTCTCTCTCTCTCTCTCTCTCTCTCTCTCTCTCTCTCTCTCTGTGTTAGATTGAAAATTAGGAGAAAGGGGGCGTGGAGAGAGAGAGAGAGAGAGGAGAAAAAAAAGAGAGAATATAAACATAAAGAGAGAATTATATATAGGGAAAAGATAAAATTTACATACTTTAAGAGAGATTGAGGGGGGGGAGAAAGTGAAAGAAGAAGAAGAGAGAGAGAACATGTAGAGAGAATTATAGAGAGAGAAAATATAAAATTTAAAAATAGAGAGAATAAAAAATAGAGGAGAAGAGAGAAAGAAAAGAGAGGAGAGAGAGAGAGAGAGAGAAAAGAAATTTTTTAAAAAGAGAATGAAGAGAGAGAGAGAGAAGAAGAAAAAAAAGGAAAAAAGAGAAGGAGAGAGAAGGAAAAGAGAGGAGAGAGGGGGAGAATAAAAGGAGACAGAGAGAGAGAGAGAGAGAGAGAGGAAAAAGAGGAGAGAGAAAGATGAAAAATAGATTGTTGAGCGAAGTTGCCGTGCGATAGCGCAACAACTTCACTTGCCGCTTCGAGGCAGTAAAGCTGCCACGAAGCGGCCTAGTGTTTTGTGCGCGTGAAGCGCGCACAGAACGCTAGTAATTGTTTATTGAAAGACAAATCTACAAGATAGCTTTACACTTTACTAAAGTACCTACTACATCCATATGCTTAAGTAGCCATTAGATAAAATTGTGCAAACTTTTTCTAAAGCAAGATAATTGAAAACAAACTTACAAGTATCACCTTTAGTTCGTTATGACATATTTCCTTTCTCTTTCAAAATTGTTGATCTTCATTAATACATGGTTTGAATACTGAGAAATCATGAGAGCCTCATGGTATTGATGGGTGTGACGATTATGGCTTTGTATAAACAAGTGTACTAGAATAGCACCTTTGAATGAAGTGATATAACCATAAGGGGCATGCATGCGCACGCCTTGATTAGTCATCCACTTGGTCAAGGCATGGGAACATTTAGCTAGTGAGAAAGTAAGATCACCAACAAAAGAAAATAGCTTGAATTGCATGGTAACCTAAGGAGTAACCCTTTCCCCAACTATTTCTTGCATTATTATCAACCCTAGATTGGAAATAGGTGAATTTGTCTCATTTTCAAAGATGGCTCATTCTCAAAGATCGCTCTTAGATTCATAAGACTCTATGTAATCGTGCATATGCTCTCTTCCATAAAATAAAACAATATTCTTAGTTCTAAATGTGGTGATAATATATTAAGAGGTAATATTTCCAACTTTATGAAAAGCAAAGGCCTAATCATATTTGGCATTTTGGATGTTAGATCTAAAACTATGTTCTTTTTAGCAAACTCTTGAGCTCATTTTGATTTATGGTGGCTTCATGTCTAAATAAACACATGTATAATGGAACAACACTGAAACGAGGTATCTTTTCTTTTTTGTGATAAATTTAAAATGTATTAAAGAAGAGAAAGACTAACAAGGGCACCCACCCCATCCTTATCTCACATTTTAGTTGTGATACAATATTATAGAAAACTTTATAGTGAGACAAGCCTTCTCTACAACATCACCCAAAGGGGGAAGATTTGGGCTTGAGTACAAGCCTATTCTCATTTATTTGTTTATGCATTCTAATTGCTAATGCAATGATCGGAGGATCTCTTCTACTTCTTACAATAAGGTATCATCAAGTTTTAAAAATTTTAATGCATAGAGTATGATGAGATCTTATGTAAAGATATGTGTTTTTTCCATACATTGAATGTAATAAGATCTTAGGTGAAGGTAGTTGACTGTTGCATGCAATTCTAAACATTTGTCTTTCTTGTACATTCTTAAATTTAGTGAAATCAAGGACGTCCAAATTTTACCTTGGATGTTTGAAAATGCCAAGGAGATGTAACACATATGTTCAAATATTTTGAATACTTTTCAAAATCTTAATCAAACTCTTGCTCTTAGTGTCATGAAAGTTAAAGGATATTTGAACTACACAAGTTACAAGAGTGAGTGGATATGATTGGGCCTTTTGAATATGTGGCCCACACGCACGCGCACACACACACACACACACACACACACAAAAAACCTAGTAGTGATTAATTTAGCAAAAGGAAGGTTGGTTGTCACATTGTTAGAGACTAATTGTGAGGTAGTCTTGTAATTCTATAATTACCGAGCCAATGTCAAAAGCTAATGATGAATATTTGGGTTAGGTCATAGAGTTCTTTTCTTGGTGGGTTTTATGGCACATTTAGTAGACAAAGAATGTCTTCCTCTATTCTCATTGTACATTTCCTTAAATATGGCAACACTTAAAGGATTACACCTATTTCAACTTTTGGTATTGAAAAAGAAATAAGTGGTGGCTTTGAATACTAGAATTGCATTGTTGCCTCACTTTGAACTAATGGTATTTACACAAGGATTACCTTTGGTGAGAGGGGCCACTCTATATCTATTGCCTCAAATTTCTCACACACAACCCAATTATGTATACCAAAGGCCAATGTGGCCTATGAGACAAAACCAAAGTATATCCTTGTTTGATGCCATCTCATCAAGAAAGTAAAAAATATGATTAGAAATAGCATCCCAATCTAAATACCAGTAGTTGACAATCCAAGAACTATATGTACAATCCAAACGTTTTATGTACAATTGTCTTTATGGATCTCAAGGTCAACACATGATCTTGGTAGCAAAGTGCTCTAAGTTTGATTTACTCTCAAGGGCCCCTAATGCCCCATATGCCAATTGGGCATTATCAAAAATCTCGGTCTAGAGAAAGTGACTACCAAGTATAGATACTCCCTCACATGCTCTACTACATCTTCTTTGAATATGAATTAATACATAGATTTGGTCACCCATGCTGCTAAAGTGTTGCAAACCATAACCATAGTCTTTCCAAGGTTCACTATAATATCTCTACCTCCACAAAGGCATCTAGTGCATCTAATTGGCATTGCAAGTCCTCTAATGAGTCTAAAATGAGTGCAATGTCATTGGCATACAATAATATTAGTATCAACTATGTACCTTGACTAGCTCTATTTTTAATTTAGTTGAACACATCCTCTACATGATATGTGCTCAAGGTACTATGTCAAATGCTTTGTGAAAATCCACAAAGCAACAATAGATCCTCTTATCTAGAGCTTGGCCCTCCTCAATGATCACCTTGAGTGTGAGGATATGGTCACACACACACACACACACAGAGGTGCAGATACATATACACATGCACACAAGTTGCAAGTGCACAAGCATACTCATCATACACAACACACATACACACTCTCTATCTCTCTCATTCAATAGCTTTCTCAATCACACACACACATACACACACACACACACACTCTCTCTCTCTCTCTCTCTCTCTCTCTCTCTCTCTCTCTCTCTCTCTCTCTCTATATATATATATATATATATATATATATATATATGAGGAGTATCAAAATAAGTGGTCTAGCACATTAAGGTCCCTTATTGGTGCCATGAGGCATATTCCACGGTGGATTCCGTGAGGTTTTGCAGTGGATTCTGTAAAATTTTATTTATTTTCGGGGCTCATACACAAGGTGGATTCCTTGTGTGAAAAGTCGATGGGGATGCCTATCCTTTTCGGGCGTCTTGTTAATTTAATATGCAAGTGGGTGATTCCATAGCGGGTGATTCCGCAAAATACATATTTGAATTAATAGATGTTTATGAGTTTAGAGTGCGCACTCGTAATAAATTAAGGTTAGGATTGAGTTCTAACCAATTTATTTATTTTGTAGCTGAAGACTGCTAGGTATTCACTTTTGTTGGTTTAATTTTATTATTTTCTAACAATTGTGAATACTTCAGTTGATGTGTAGAGCAGGCAGCGGTGGCGTTGGGAAGCATTGGGCGATAACGTGTATTCAAGTTATTTAGAAGAAATTATCATTTTTGATGGGCGTGCATCTTAAGTGTGGCACCAATATTTATTTTAACGCGTTTATTTATTGAATCGCTTGACATTTATTTATTATTTTGTATACATATGGACGTACGATTTAAATATTTGTATTGGACATTGTATTTGGGCACCACCCAACTCCTTGGGCGCCCAATAGCTTTAATTCTTTAGTGGGACAAAAGCAAACACAAAAGTTAAAGCGTGCTAATTGTAAATTGGGCTATTTTTTGAGCTTGGAGATCAATAATATATCAAATTCATGCTTTGTGGAGCACTCACACAAGGCATGGGGGGAGATTGTACCCAATTAGTCTTTTGCTTCATATTGTGCAAGCTTTCTCTCTTGTTTTTTGTGCAAAAGTAGAGTTTTTTTGTTCTTGGGGACCTTCCCACGCTCACTACATGCGCATACAGCATCCGATCTATGCACCAGTGGTATCAGAGTGAAGCTGAGATCGAGAGCTTCCAATCGCTTACCATCTCACGCGAAGGTGGAGCTCCTGGAACGATCGAGCTCTACAGTCAAACTCGTGGCAATCCGTCAATACCAACGTGTTCCTGGCAGTCAAGAACCCCCTGCTACATACTCAGATCGCAAAGAACCTGCCTCTGCAGAGGCGGAGGACCACGCGGGAAGCTCCTTCATCAAGACGTTTTTTCTCTCAGAGAAGAACAGTAAGAAACTTCATTAATATTAGCTTTGAGCTTAAAGAAAAGCTTAAGCTTTACTTAAGCTTAATCAATTTGTCAAATCGTGGCGGAAGGACGCCGTGAAGAATATCGACATCGTTCAGATATCAACGTCCTAATTCCAAAAAAAAAAACGATTAAGTTTAAAGCTTAAAGCTTTAAGCTTCTTAAGTTTCAACCTTACTAAGTCACAAAGGTCAATTTCAACTCTCTTCCATAGCGGCACTTCTCACCGGCTTCAAAACGAACCTGTCTTCAACTCTCTGGAAGCCCTTGTTCACACCTGTGGACTGATAGAGCCAAATTCCAACAAACAGTTTGCAACACGCAGTCTACACGCAAGATTATCTTCTTTGAAGATGACCATGACATCAAATTTCGCATCCGCAAAGGAGAAATACTACAAAAAGCCATATTTTTAAAAAAAAAGAAATAAGCCTTGTAAACCCGACTTTGAGCTACGCTCATCCCACTAACAAGATTTCGAGTGTGTGAGGTCTTTTGGAATTTTGCAGGATGTCCAATTAAACCATAGAAGATTTTATGGCTGAAGGTGACCTACCCGAACCAACGATGGAGCAAAAACTAGATCTGATTATGATGCAGCTTCAAGAGGAACGAAGAGCATGTCAAACTTTGCAAGCTCAATTGGCCAATCTGCAACGATCTACCGCCGACCAAGATGGACCGCAATCTGAAGATCTTATACGACATATGATCGACGCAACACTTGAAGCGCAATCTATTCGAAAAGAAACAAAGATAAGTAAAAGAAATTTCAAATTTTGTACTTTCAATGGGTCACACGATGGAAAGACTGTACTTGCTTTTATCAGTCAATTTGATGATTATTTCCATGAAGAACACTATGCTGAGAAAGACAAAATTAAGTGTGTCACTAATCATCTAGTGGATCGAGCATCCCTATGGTGGACTATTGTCCGCAAGAGCATTGATTGTCCTACTACTTGGGAGACTTTCCAAAAGAAATTTTTGCAGAATTTCCTTCCACCCCAATTCCACGAAAAAGCAATAAAATAATGGGATCTTCTGCAACAAAGGGATCATGAGCCTATTTCACAATATATCGAGTGTTTTTGGAATGCTTTATTGCAACTATGAATGCTCGAAAATGTACCTGAGGCAACCCATAAACGCAAGTTTATGTCTGCCTTACTTGGTCATTTTTATGCGGAGGTCAACATGTTCAAGCCAATGACTCTCGAAGATGCAATTTCCTTGGCCCATGACATTGAAGACAAAATTCGAGAACGAGAGAACCGACTACAACAATTTCAAACTGATGGTAACTTTGGTTTAAAACAATTCAATTCAAATTTTCGAAGATTCAATCAAAGTCATTTCCTTCCATCTTCATTCTGTAAATCTTGGACACGACTACCTGTTT